>NC_139635.1:20716122-20775641 GCF_964638095.1 Poromitra crassiceps
TTTATGTTTGATTATTGTTTATGAAAACTGAAAAGATATCTGTAGGCCTACTTTACAGTTTTTATTTTTCTGTTAACACATTGACTGCCAGACGTTTTTTTTTGCTGTAGATAGCTTCTGCCAAGCCGTTTTTTGAGGATTATGGCTCATTTTATAAGAGCCGAGGATTCGTTTCAGCTTGGAGTTTGTGAACATACAATATCTCAAAAGTACTAATAGAATGTGTACTTTCTCTGTCTAAAAGAGTTAGTTTGTAGAGTTAGTAGTTATGTAAGCATTAGCAGTTGAATACAGCATGGTTTTAGCGTGAAAAAGAATATTCAGAGATAAACGGCTTTTTGTGAAATTGGATGGAACTGTCACTTTAACCATTCATTTTTGGCTCTCTCTCTCTCTCTCTCCCTCCCCCTCTCGCTCTCTCTCTCTCTCTCCCTCCCTCTCGCTCTCCCTCCCTCTCTCTCTCTCTCTCTCTCTCTCTCTCTCTCCCTCCCTCTCGAGTTGCTTCAACTCCGCCCTCCGTGGGCGGACAAGCTTGTCACCAGTCAGTGCTTTGCTGCTCTCCTGTGCCTGTCTGCACAGCCGCTGTTTGAGGAAGTCGGGATGGACTCACTCGTTTGGAGTTTTGGTTGAGAGAAGCTTTTGCGATTCTGGTCATATTTATGCTGCGTGTTTCAAAGTGTGTTCGTCCACCTGTAATCTATCACCCGATCATAGTAGATCGGCTGAATCTATTATGTAAATTTGCAATCCCGCATCGCCAGCAATCAGCGCGAAAAGGAGAATGGCTGGGCTGAGAATGGCTTGACAAGTTAAAAAAATGCTTTCCTTCCTCTAGCAAGGAGAGCACTGTTGCCACTTAGTGGGTCGGTGGAATGGGTTGTAAACGTTCGGTGGCTCCAATAATTATATAAGAGATGTAAAAGGCTTAGATGCACAACCCACCGTCAAAAAAAAAAAATCGATGCCAAAAACGTGTAAACACGTTGTTGGCAGGGAACAGCTGGATTCTGAAAACGTGTTCATACGTTGTTGGCAGTGAATGAGTTAACTGTTGACTTTTACTCCCTGCATTGTAACACACATATCTACTTTCTACTCACATTTTCAAAGCAGCTCGTTTCTTAAAGCACAACAGACAAAAACATGTAAGATTTGTTTGTCTCACTCACTTAATTGTCTCGCGCTCTCCCAGCTTTCCCGCTAGTGCCAAAAACATCCGCGTGCGTATCAAGCCAAAGAGGATGGAAGGAAAGAGTATCTGTTGCATGTGGTGTGATGCATTTTGGGAAACTGCCGCTAGAGGCGCTGCGGTAGCGCTGAAGCAGCGCCGCCGCCATCTTGGCCCTTAAAACAACAGCCGCCGCAGCAGCAGCACAATGCAGATCCATTTTGCTGGATGCTGTTTTGACCATAGACAAACAGGGTTCACTAGTCTCCTTAGGGGCCAAAATGGCAGAGGCGCTGTACGTCCATGGTCAAGCTAACCAACGTGAACAACACCACTTCCTGTCATAACTTTCAAAATAAAACACACTTGACGTTAAATTGAATTATATAAAGTGCCAAAGTGAAAATAATGTATTTAAAGTGACAGGCTAAACCTGTAACAGCACATCAACGATGCAATGTAATGAGGGAGATGAAGTAGATGTTATTTTATTAACTTTATCAACAAACCATATCAGACACAAATTAATCAAAGTAAAGTTTTTGTATAGGCCTACATCTCATACAATGTGTTTGGAGGATATATTTTAAGTTTAATAGTCTTCAAATTATATTAATATTATGTGAGGTTCAGGTAACTTTGTATAGAAACAGCCGGTATAAATACTTTTTACTTTTATATGCCTACGCTACTTCAGAGCCTGTAGGCTACTTTCGTTTTTCTTTTTTACTTGAGTAAACAAGTTCAATCAGTAGGCCTACTTCTTCTTTTACCAGTCTTTTTTTTTTACACAAGTAATTGTACTAATTAAGTAAAGAATGTGTGTACTTTTTCCATCTCTGGCTATTTGTATTGTTGCTGTAATATTTGATGCTGTTTCTCTTCACTGCATGGGGCCTTAATGGAGCCAGCAAGATGTATTTACTGTGGTGTAATTGTTATGTTGATTTTGTAACTTTGTTAAGAAAAGTGAACCACAAATAGTTGTCATCAAGTTGTTTTGGTTTCACATATTGATTTTGTGGATGAAGTGAATATGCAGAAAGATTGAACCAGTGTCTTTTAGCAGGTTTGTAATGATCAATAAAGTTTTTAATTCCAAGAATCAATCAAGTATTTATTCTATATTAATTGGAAGTGTATCGCTGCTCGAGAAAATGTGTAAATAAATGACATTATAACAGACAGGTGTGTAGAGGTAAATACAGAGGTGGGTAAACTATCCAAGGTGAGTAGTTTATCCACCTTGTTTCTCCTCATTGAGTTATACAGTTGTTCTGAAAATAGGTGAGTAAACTTATTTCAATCAGGAGACTTGATGGATAAACAATGATTTATTATAATGATGATGAATGATTTTTACAGAATATTATGATGAGAAAGTTAGTTAGTCTTTGGAGCTTGACACCGCAGGGAGATATTGAGATCGAGCTGGATCAGCTCGAGCAGCACAGCCATATACTGTATACCCCCCTGTGGAGTCAGGATACTGGTGCTGGTGGAACCTCTTGATGACTGATGGATCAGGGATTTGGCGGCGACGGGGAGGTGGTGGGTGTGTGTCAGCCAGCAGGATGAGAGAGACTGAATGAGACACAGGAAAGCATACCGGTATTTATGCACACAGCAACCATGTGATAGGCTGCCTAAAGGGGAGTGCCACAATGTGATAGGCTAAAAGTGCAGGTGAGCAAAGGTGTATGAGGTGATGTGTTGCTATGCTATTGGCTTAGGGGAAACTAGGAGGCAACCACTGATTATTCAATTATCACCAGGAAGCTGACAGGTTAACAGGTGAGCAAGCAGGAGAAGTGCAGTGACTGTGGAACCGGTGAAGATCAAGATCGTCCTGTCTGAACCTTCGTTATTAACTCCACTTCAATCAGGAGACTTGATGGATAAACAATGATTTATTATAATGATGATGAATGATTTTTACAGAATATTATGATGAGAAAGTTAGTTAGTCTTTGGAACTTGACACCGCAGGGAGATATCGAGATCGAGCTGGATCAGCTCGAGCAGCACAGCCATATATACCCCCCAAAAGAAGGCGCAAGCCCCAAAACCCAGCCTAGAACTTTCTAGAAAGAAGAACTCACCAGGTGACAGGATCAGGAGACATAATCTTACCGGGATGGTATGACAGCTGAGGGATTGAACATATCAGAGCAAACAAGAAAATTTGAATATGATTATGGCAGTTGGAACAATGAATGAGATATCACCTGAATAGACCAGCAAAATGTGGTCGGCATTAACCCATGATGCTATGAATAGTATGATGAGCATTGCTGCAGATCTTAGGAAAATCTGCTAAAACCCACGTGATTGAGACTTGTGAAGCCCGTATGACTGAGGCCGCATGAATGGAGTCAGCAGTGACTCAGGCCGCATGAATGAGTCAGCGGTGACTCAGCCGCATGAATGGAGACAGCAGTGACTCTGCAGTATGAATGGAGTCAGCAGTGACTCAGGCCGCATGAATGGAGTCAGCAGTGACTCAGGCCGCATGAATGGGTCGGCAATGACTCTGCAGTATGGAGTCAGCATTGATTTAGGTTGCTGAGACCGGCAGGCATGAGCTTAGCCCATAATGATATAAATGATGAATGCATGAATGAGTTGTTGTAACACAGATAGCCTGAATGGAGCCAGCAGGTGCTGAGACCGGCATGAGCTTAGCATGTAATGATATGAATGACAAATGCATGAATGAGTTATTGTAACTCAGGTAGCTTGAATAGAGTCAGCATTGACTTATGAGCTGAGACCGCATGAGCTTAGCCTGTAATGATATGAATGACATAATTAATGCATGTGATTAGCATGACGAGCAGGAACTCCCAGCAGATTTCCAATTTAAATACCATGACCCGGAACGAGGAGTGCCGGGAAAAGGGAGCATTCCCTTTTTACACAGCCAGATGAAATCCCCCCAAAAATGAAATACGCGAATGACAGTACTGATTTGCTTAAATGAAACCACCAATAATATGCAATGCTTACCAAGTTATTTAAAAATGTAGACATGAATTTGAGGCAAAATTGAGGATCTGTGCTAGCGACAAATGGCACATGATCCACCTGTTATAGAATGTGTAAGAGTGAAACTAAAATGACCTGGGTATTTATTAGGACCCCCGGGCGACTCCATCCGCAAGCCCCACTCATGGGACGGAGCGGGGAGGAAGCGCATTAAGCCCCCCACCTCCCCCGGCGGGGAGTGTGAGTTGGACAGGCACCTGGAGGCGCACGGCAGAGGAGCCGGAGCAGGGCTCCCCGTACCGCACTTGTGGCACACGGTAGCACCGGAAAAATGTCTGAAACACTCTGTGCTAGCGATAATAATGACACATGAACCACCTGTTGCGTTTAAGAGTGAGTAAAATTATCTGGGTATTAAGACAGGACCCCCAGGCGACTCCATCCGCAAGCCCCACGCACGTTGAAATAAACAACTGCCAAGTCAGATGTCATCCAGGTGCAAAAACAGCAGACATTGACTATGTTCTACCTCACATTTTGTCTGATTTCACTCGTGTTGATTATTTGGTGTTACATGTTGGGTCTAATGATATTCAAGCTGGTGCCTCTGAGCTGATAAAATTAGACTTCATGAAGCTCTTTGATAGCCTTGCCCGGACAGGCAAGGATTTCATTGTATCTGGTCCACTGCCTTGTACACATAGGGGAGACATGAAATTCAGTCGCCTTCGACAGTTGCACCTTTGGTTGAAAGGATTTTGTACATACAATAATGTCCCCTACATCGACAACTTTTTGTTATTTTGTAACAGGCGTAACCTGTTCAATAAGGATGGTCTCCACCTTAATAGGGAGGGAGCCAGACTGCTCTCTTTAAATATGCAGCATGTTCTGGACGCACTATACTGGGTACCTCCTCTATGATGTGTCCCAAGTCCAAGCCTCCCAGCCCCCCAGACCTTCAGTCCCACTCATTCCACCTCTCAGCCTGGGCTTGGGCTATTGTTGAATTATGATTTGCCTGTTTTCCCTAATATTATGCCTGTTCTGTCTATTAATGATCGCTCTGTTTATGACTCAACCCTGCTTGACATCAAGGTTCATAATATTTCTGTTATCTGCCCCTCTCTAATGCGTCTCTCGCGACGTGTCTCTCAGCAGGGCGGAGTCACACAAAGCAATCTAATTATGATCCCTGTCGACATTACTCTGCCCATTCTCCCCATCGATGCAGGTACTACTGTTCTGAGGTCCCCTCAGGAGTTCCGTGCTTCTGATGGGTTAAGATTTTTACACTTGAATGTTAGGAGTCTTCTGCCTAAAATGGATTTCATCAGTGTTTTGGTCAATGATGCCTCCCCTGACATATTTGTCATATCAGAGTCTTGGCTATCTAGCAGAGTCCCTGACTCAGATATTGCACTGTCTGGTTATAACCTGTTCAGAATCGACAGAAAAGCTAAAGGAGGCGGTATAGTGATATTTGTCAAAGAGCATTTAGTCACCCATTTAATTACAGCCTCCTCTGTTCCGAAATGTTTTGAGTGCCTTGTGTTAGATGTTTGTGTGGGAGGTAATATTCACATCACAGTTTCAGGGGTTTACCGCCCGCCCTCTGCGCCGGCATCTGCCTTAGATGGCATCGGGAAGGTGCTTTCCACCTATGCAGTCTCTGAACTTTTGGTTATGGGAGATTTTAATTATGACTGGATCTCCGAGAGCTCTTCCATCCTAAAACAGTTATGTTTAGAACTGGATTTATCCCAACTTATCCAAAGCCCCACAAGATTGAATGTAAGACATCCATCTAAGTCCACCTTGATTGACATTGTTTTAACAAATAGACCTTTTAAATATCTGCATAGTGGAGTGTTTGCACAGGGCATTAGTGACCACTGTCCTATAGCCTGTGTTAGAGTCGCCAAAGCTAGTAAATTAAAGGGACATATCACCATGAAACGCAACTTCAAGGGCTTTGTTGAACAGGGCTTCTTGCATGATTTATTTCATTCTGACCTGGAGAAAGTGTGTTTAATTCCAGACCCTGAGCTGGCTGTAAAACACTTCTCTCTCATTTTTAACTCAATCACTGAGAAGCATGCTCCATACAAAAAGTATAGAGTAAAAAATCGTATTAGCCCCTGGTTCTCAGATGATATCACGAGAGCGCTTCGACTCAGGGACTCTGCCTGGTCGACTGCGAGATCCACTAGCAGTCCTGCAGACTGGCTTCTCTTTAGGAAGCTGCGTAATAAATGCACCAGTACTATTAGAAAAGCTAAATCTGATTTCTATGCATCTTCTCTCAGTAATTCACAGGGGAATACAGCTGGTTTTTGGAGAATCATCAATTCGCTAAAAACCAGGCCCACTTCTGGACTTCCTCCTCAGATTAAAACTAAGAATACTGTCATTTCTGATAAATCAGAGATATGTGATGCATTCAATAGACATTTTATAGCGTCCGGCCACCTCTTTGATAGGCAACCTAGTAGTGTGAACCCTCAGGCTCATTCCCCTGAAATTGTAGTTGTGGACTCATCAAACCCCTCCCCCCCTGCTGCAGACAGATTTTCCTTCAGTCCGGTTAGTGAGCAGGATGTCTTAACAGCACTCTCCAATTTGAATAAAACAAAATCCAAGGGAGAGGATGATATTGAGCCATATCTCCTACGCCTTGGTGCCCACTTAATTGCCTCACCGCTTGCTCATATTTTTAATTTGTCATTTATTTCTGGGGAAATCCCTACTGTCTGGAAAACAGCTCATGTTATGCCTCTGTTTAAAGGGGGCGATCCTTCAGAGTTGAATAACTACCGGCCCATCTCTAAATTGTGCTGTCTAGCCAAGGTCCTTGAATCCTTGGCTAATGAGCAAGTACGAGCCTTCCTAGAGGCTTACAACATCCTCCAGTCACAACAGTCTGGCTTCAGACCCGGACATAGTACAGTTACAGCGACATCTTTTGTTTTAAATGATATTTTGAATGGCATCGATAATCGTCAACATTGTGCGGTTCTCTTTGTTGACCTTTCTAAAGCATTTGATACGGTGGACCATGACATTCTTTTAAAAAAGCTGTCTTATATTGGTTTCGACGACCTTTCCGTCAACTGGTTTTCTAACTATCTGTCCGATAGGAAGCAAGCTGTCGTGACCAACGACCATAAATCCAACTTTCTCATGACAAACAAGGGGGTCCCTCAAGGGTCTATTTCAGGTCCAGTATTGTTTACTCTTTATATCAATTATATTGTACTCCCCTCTGTAGATTGTAACGTCCATTTTTATGCCGACGATACAATTCTATATTGTTTTGGTCACACCCCAGCACAAGCCAATGCAAAATTGCAGACTGCTTTTATTAACTTTGAAAGGTCTCTTCTGATCCATAAACTTGTCTTAAACTCAGACAAGACCAAATCAATGATGTTCTCTCGGTCCACTGATGGCATCAACAGTTTCTGTATTCGCACACTCCATGGTGTGCAAATTGAAACTGTTGACTCATATAAATATCTTGGTATTTGGCTGGATTCCAAATTGTCCTTTCAGAACCACGTTGAACACCTCGCTAAGAAGTTAAGAGGAAAAATTGGTTTTCTATACAGGAATAAATCCTGCTTCTCACTCTGTATTAGGAAGTCCATTGTTCAATCATTAATTATGTCTGTTTTTGATTATGGTGATGTCGTGTATATGCATGCTGCAGCTTCTGTTTTGAGGCCGCTTGATGCGGTGTATCACAGTGCCCTGCGTTTTATAACAGGTGATACATTTCTTACACATCGTTGTATTTTATATGAGAAGGTAGGCTGGTCCTCCCTGTCGGCTCGAAGGGAACAACACTGCTTTCTATTTATTTATAAAGCCTTGCTCGGGAAGCTTCCCTCTTATTTGTCTTCACTCATTAGTCTGAACAACACATGCTATCATACACGCTCTCAATCACGCATCAGTCTATCTGTACCCCGCGTAAGGACTGAGCTAGGAAAGACTGCATTCTCCTTTTATGCCCCTAACAAATGGAACTTACTCCAGAGCTTTTTAAAACTAGACCACTTAGTCCCCTTGGAGTCTTTTAGAGTGCTCATTGAGGGTACCCTATGCAACAGATGCTCTTGTTTTCTATGATGTTTTATATAATTGTATATTTCTTCTTTTTTTATTTTGTTCCTTTATCTATTCTTGTTTGTATTCATGTAACTGCTGTACTGTATGTGTGCATATTGTAATCAGGGCTCCCTTGAAAATGAGAGCATGCTCTCAAGGGCACACCCTGTATAAATAAAGGTTAAATAAAAAATAAATAAAATAAAAAAAATGGGACGGAGCGGGGAGGAAGCGCATTAAGCCCCCCACCTCCCCCGGCGGGGAGTGTGAGTTGGACAGGCACCCGGAGGCGCACGGCAGAGGAGCCGGAGCAGGGCTCCCCGTACCGCACTTGTGGCACACGGTAGCACCGGAAAACTGTCTGAAACAATCTGTGCTAGCGATAATAATGACACATGAACCACCTGTTGCATTTAAGAGTGAGACTAAAATTACCTGGGTATTCAGATGACAGGACCCCCGGGCGACTCCATCCGCAAGCCCCACGCATGGGACGGAGCGGGGAGGAAGCGCATTAAGCCCCCCGCCTCCCCCGGAAGGGGAGAGCGAGTTGGACGGGCACCCGGAGATTCCGAGGTCGGATGGCGCACGGTAGCACCGGAAAAACTATGACTGAAACGGTCACATCTTTGCTGGGGTCAACCTTTTTAAATTGGTGGGGAAAACCTTTGAAATACCTTTAAGAATAACTAGCAGTCTTGAATGAACTTGATTGCTGCTGCTTGCTGAAAGAGAAAGAACACAATTTAAGTAAGAATAAACCAGACAAACAATTTGATGTGGCATGAAATTGTTTGTTATGAAAAGCCATGTGATCATGAGGCGCATGAAGGGCATGATTTGAGACATCACCGCCTTTGTTAATAATGCCTACAACTGCGTCGTTGTCGCACCGCAGTGCTATGCGTTTATGACGCCAGAACTTTCCCCATATGTGACAAGCTACAGGATAGATCTTAAACACATGCCGAATCCCGACTGCTTATCTATGGATAAACAGGTTGAGTTAAATGCTGAGAGAGCTGAAGCATGCTGATAAACATAACTAATACCAGCCACAAGATTAGCCAGCAGTGACCTGCAAGGTTGGCGTTATGAACTTAACAAACGATGAAAAAATGCAGCTGAAGCTGTAATAGACAAAACATATGCTAAACAACAAAGCTGTAGACTGCCGGAATGAATGTGCTGCTTAACTCATTGAGTGCCAGCCACTTTTGGAGAACGGATGCTCCCAGTGCCAGAGTTTTCAGAGCGTTTTCAGTGATCTCTCGAGGCCCACAGAATATTGTGTGATATTACTATGTAAACACCGAACACGCACAAGAACGAGCTGGCTCTATTGTATCATCAGCAAAAAAAAGTTTATTGATACCATTTTCCGTTCTTTAGTTATGAGCCGGAGAAGATAGGTTGTTTTCAGCGTTTTCAGGCTTTTCAAATTATTAGCTGAGATAATCCGCCTTTTGTGAAATGCAGCATTTCAAGCACATTCACTGAGTCTGAAGATAATATTTTCTGATGTAGTGACGTAGTTGTTGTGTGATGCCCTGCGTGCACCACCCCCCTCCCCCCCTCCCCCCGTAAACTCCTCCCCACACTGCACACAGCCTCACGCAACCATTATATTTTCGGAGTGCTGCGTTTGTGTGCTGCTGTCGGCTCTCAGCGCCACAGCAGGGAAGAGCCAACCCGGATTGCTGAATGGTTTGGCGTCAGGGGCTGCTTTCCTGGCTGCTAATCGGGTGGAGAAACTATACAGACAGACAGACAGACAGACAGGGACAGAGGGGCTCAGTTGTGAGCGCGGATTGACTCCTGTTCGGAGCCAATGTCAGCTCCCGCGACAGAGCAAATGGCTCTGGGAGCATGCATCGGTTTGTCTTTGATCCACGGCTTTTAGGCTGTTTCTCGGACCTGTCTCTAATCTGGACTGCACCGAGCAAGCACTGTCACCACCTAATGAGTCCGTAAAATAGGTTATACACCTCCAATAGCTACTATAGTTGTACAGGAGCTGCGGAAGGCTTTGATCGACGTCCCACCGTCAAAAAACGCATTGGACGTCGAAGGACGTCCGTGGCATTCTACGTCACTATTTAATTGGACGTCGAAGGACGTCCATGGCATTCAATGAGTTAACAAACTTTAACGCGGCTGCTGAAAGCTGAGGACAAATGTAATTATTAGAATGCTGGATGAAAATGCCTTTTAAATATATACTGAAAGGCCAGGCACGTGTGTTTTTGGATTGCAGGTTGAAGAGAGCAATACGTTCACCCAGATGAATCGGCCTGCTTGCTGAAAAAGAAGAACACAATTTAAGTAAAGAATAAACCAGAAAGACAATTTGATGTGGCATATGAGGGTTACCTAACACATGTGAATGCCTGCTGTTGAAGCTGGTTTACAAATGAAGTGAGTGAAAAGAGCCTTTACAATTATGCACATCATGAAGCCATTAACATGTGAGCTTCCCAAAGTGAATTAAGCCTGCTGCTGAGCTGGCTGCAGACAAGAATATGAAGGCACTCTTTATGCTTTAAATGACTGCCCTGCTGCCATTTTGGCTTGGACCCCTCCTTGAACCAAATGGGGCAACACTAGATGATCATAGCGACATGGCAGCCACTCAGAGGTGGTCTTCTACAAGCCAAAATGGCGGATTGCTGATGTTGCCATTGTATGAAGAATTACTGATACTTAAGGGAAACTAACCCCCCAGATTTCTGGCAAGACAGCATTCTGCCTCATTTGAAAAACAATGGAGGGACAGCAGCGTCTCATCTTGACTAAAGCAGGTTTGAACCCATAGAGCACTTATGCAAGAAAGATTAAAATTGTAGAAATGTTGTAACAGTTTGGTCTGAGATGTGAAACTCTGACCAAATCCTTCACACACCACCCCAAAAAAACATATATATTATATAGCCAATATATATATATATTAATATATATATATTTAAAAGCTGAAAAAGGTTAGTTAGAAACATTCATGACATGATACACTGCTGAGCAAGATAGCATACCATTGCAAAATGAAATTGCAAATGTGATGAATTTGCAAATGTGACTCACGGGGAATGAGTGAGCTGCTTGCTGAAAGGGAAGACATTAAAGTTAGAATTTGACCATACAAACGATGATGCTATGAGAATTACAGGACTCATGTCTTGCGTAGGTTTTAAGAATGTGATTGAATGATACTGAATAACCAACAATTATTCACATTGAAATGGAATTAACGTGTGAGCTTCCATCTCAAATGCTCTTCTAAAGCCACCTATTTCTGAAGAAAATGGTGAAACGACATATGCTGAAGCGCTATAGGGTTACAGACAAGTGCCTGACCTTTTCTGAAAGGTAAAGCTTTGAAGTTTCTGTTCCAAGTGTCAGAATGACTGTTACTCACCCTGAGCAACACCAGCTCAAACACAATGGTTGATTCTCACCTTGAATAAAAACACTTCGAGTGTAAACAGTTAGCTGAGGTTGTTGTATTTATTGCTAGAAACCCAAAGGAGACACAGCCACAGGCCTTACCACATCCCAACTCAAAGATGAAAATACCAAAACATGAGTAGCCTATTTGGCAGTGGTTTTTGTAGGGAGATACCTAGCGGATTTCCAAAAAGCCATTTGAAAAACCATTTGAAAAAGCCAGATAATCTGAAATGTTGATTTTGTACAAAAACGGCTATAACTTCCGCTTTGTTGATCTGATCCGAAAAAAAGACGACATGGTTCGATGCGCAAGAATCAGACGATTAATTTGGTATGTAGCATGAACAGCATTGTTCAGAATTAACCACCTAATTCATCACATTAATGACAGATGAACAGCAAAATCTAAAACGTAACGCCCGTGATACGGTGCAATGTAAAGGAACAATGATCCACATCATATACTGCATTTAACATGTGCCTTGTGAATGTTGAATCTACCACCTGACCGGAAATACGGCTCAAAGTAAAGCAATGAACTACATTTCCCAGCATGCTTGGCGCTGTTCTCTGGGTGATGACGTCACCTTCAGCATTTACCAGGAAATGCAAGCCACGGTGTTTTGATATGAAACTCGTGTGAAAAGTTTGGAATACCTTGCTTCTGCATGAGGGAACTTTGCATCTGGCAATCCTGGATTAGACAAGCAAGGAGTTTGAAGGACTGCTACTGCCGACTGGATTTTCAGTGACCAGGAGGAATCTCCCTGCTTTAGTGCCGAGTGAAATCTGAAATGCAGCAACCACGTCGGGACAAGAGAGGCATATCATTGAATCATGCATCGTCCGAGAATTAAAGTGGCTACAACATTAACAACAGCGCGACCAGCAACGCTTGATAACGTCATTTGCAGACTGCAACGATTTAGCAGGTAAGCCTGCCCTTCAGCATGACAACATTTTAGCAAAGCTGAACTGAGCAGAATACATTGCCTTGATATGAACAGCGGTGTGAAGCAACATAGGCTAGTAGTATTGACTACAGGATCCAACAGATCCTCAGAATCGCTCATGGTGAGTTGAACCAATGCAAAATACGCCGACAGCCAAATATATGTAGCGAGCAATCGCCATACAACCTGCTTTTGATGTAGAAGCAGAGAACACGGGGATGAATAAAAAGTTCTGCAGAGAACCACCAACACCAGTAATTTGCAATGTGTCAAGCGAGCAATCGCCATACAACCTGATTTTGATGCTGAAGCAGAAAACACAGGAATTAATCAAAAGTTCTGCAGAGAACCACCAAACACCAGTAATTTGCAGTAAATGTCAGCTAGCATGTGTGTCAGCCAGCAGGATGAGAGAGACTGAATGAGACACAGAAAAGCATATTTATGCACACAGCAACCATGTGATAGGCTGCCTAAAGGGGAGTGCCACAATGTGATAGGCTAAAAGTGCAGGTGAGCAAAGGTGTATGAGGTGATGTGTTGCTATGCTATTGGCTTAGGGGAAACTAGGAGGCAACCACTGATTATTCAATTATCACCAGGAAGCTGACAGGTTAACAGGTGAGCAAGCAGGAGAAGTGCAGTGACTGTGGAACCGGTGAAGATCAAGATCGTCCTGTCTGAACCTTCGTTATTAACTCCACTTCAAAGAGGTGGGTAAACTGCATTTACTTGCATTTACTCTACACATGCCCCTATAGGCCCGTATTGATAAACCTTACCACTAGAGGACTCCTAAATCACTAAAAGTTCCTATAAGAGTTTCCTCTAACCTATTCACAAAGCTGCTGAGAGCAACTTTGACTATAAGGAACGAGAAGAACTCTTAAAGGGATAGTTCGGTTTGTTTGAAGTTGGGTCCTATCAGCTAGTCACATACACTAACGTAATTAGGTACAGTGTTCTGGACGCTGAGCGCAGTGTCTAATGAGATCCGGCACCCAGAGGAGCAGCCTCGCGCAGCCTCACCAGCTTTTTCTCTCTAAGTACTGGGGGTCAACAACTAAAACTATAACTGTAATTTAGCCACCTAAAACAACGCCCACCTAAACAAATCGATATCCGTGTACATGCACGCTCTATTTTGACAATTTTCAGCGCTTTACTTTTCCGCAAAACAGCAGTTTCATTCGGCACTGCTTTTTCTCCAAACCGTACAACTACCGTGTTCCTCCGCTAAAAGCCAGGTCAGAGCCGCAGCACTGGATTACTCCGCAGTTATTTGGGGGTAGGCTATTTTATTTCTCCCGGTTTGAAGACACAACAAATAGAATACACGGACGAAAATATGAGTGATTTTGATAGCGAGGATGATATGCCATTCACCTTGGTGACAAGAGGATACAATTATGAACCAGAGAGAATACAGAAGAGGAACTTTTGCAGAGAGTGAACAGGCAGAGAGATGCGCCTGCTGTCTAAATGCCTGGGTGCCCTGGCTGCAAACCTTATTCACCATTCCCAGGATAAATTGTGGAAAACGACCCAGACCAGAGAGGCCAGGTGACTTGTTGTCTCTAAAGTAAGTCAGTGTTTTATCTCTCTTCTTCCTGTTTTGTAAACCGCGGCTCTGTGCTCTGTGCTGGCTTTAGCGGAGGAATACGGTGGTTGTACGGCTGGGAGAAAAAGCAGTGCCGAATGAAACTGCTGTTTTGCGGAAAAGTAAAGCGCTGAAAATTGTCAAAATAGAGCGTGCATGTACACAGATATCGATTTGTTTAGGTGGGCGTTGTTTTAGGTGTTTTAGGTGGCTAAATTACGTTTTAGTTGTTGACCCCCAGTACTGAGAGAGAAAAAGCTGGTGAGGCTGCGCGAGGCTGCTCCTCTGGGTGCCGGATCTCGTTAGACACTGCGCTCAGCGTCCAGAACACTGTACCTAATTACGTTAGTGTATGTGACTAGCTGATAGGACCCAACTTCAAACAAACCGAACTATCCCTTTAAGATAAGAAAAAGGGCGGGGTTGACCATGTTGATATGGATGATGTCATGCTTTATGAAACTGTGATTGGCGGTCTTGGGCTGTCTTGGATTTCTGTCAGTGAAGCCATCATAGAAGTACTATAGTAGGCAATAAGGTTATTATAGTTAACTACCTAGAACTAGGTGTGGAAAAAAAACATTTTGGTCTAATGCTCTGTGTGCTCGCGTAATAATTACAATATTTCAATATTACAATACTTTGTTTGCCTGGCCTTAATGTAATAATTTTTGAGTAGCCTAATTAAGTTTCCATTTTATCTTAGGCAGTGTTAACTTTAGCAAGTGCACTTAATGTGTCCTATTACAGACAGGTGCGATTCAAACACTGAAATCTATATACTTTTTATAAATTTGATTAATGTAATTCAATTATTATCTTTATTGAACTTCCCTATATCTCCTCCCCATTACCACCGTGAGTTGTCTCTGCATGGCAGATAGAGAGCAGTGTCAAGTTGTTAGAGCTAGAAGAGAAATACCGGAAACGAAGTTAATCTGCCTTCAAAATGAAAGCATATATTTTGGCACTGTTATATGAACAGGACGCTTTTTTATACAGAAGCCCTAGTCTTCTAGCCTGACTCCACCAGACGGGGGCGGCATTGTTCCACAAATTCACAATCCACCTCAGTCTGGCCCTGGCCTCAGAGATGCATTCAAACCGGCCGCCACACAGGCGCACCAATCAGCGTGAGCTAGGGGCGGGCTGTGGCGAGACCGGGTGTGACGCCACCGAGAGGCGCCTCTGCGTTTGTAGTTCTTTCACTATTCAACATGGCGGCGGCTACCGAGGCTAGCTCCAGTGTGCTAGTCAAACATTCTATTCAAAACAATAAGCTAACATAAACGTTAAACACTTGATCTTACAGTGAGTACGAAACCGTAACTGTATTGCTGTAATGTTATCAACTATGAACGTTAGTAAACAAGACATTGTTGTAGAATTTGGGGAGATAGCCTTCAGACCGCTAGGCTGGGATAACTTATTAGCTGTAAGGCTGTAATGGCTAACGGCTAGCCATTCACGCAAGTCACACAAACACAAAGCCCTTCTCACTCTCACCACAGCCCAGTAAACATGCAATCTGTTAAACCATAATTTTTGTTCCAAATCGAAATAAATCATAACGTTAATCAAAATGCCACTGAATTATTAGCTAATCAACACAGAACTGCAAAGATCAGTGTGATGTATTGTCCCTTTACTGCTAGCTGAAGTGTATTCTGCTGATTGGAATGTTGGCTGCTGTTTAATAAACCACGTTAACTCACGTTGGTGTCCGAGTGACATATTATGTTATACAGGCGAGATTAAAGATCTCAGGATACAATACAACAATCAGTTTATCTGATATTTTCCCCCGCTTGCATAAATTATACTGTGAAGTGTGAATATAGCTCTAGCATATAGTAGTCCTATATGTCTGATATTTTGGAGCTGTTATTCGAGAAATTGGTTTATCGATAGAACATACCGGTAGCTTAAGATTTTGCACTTGTACTTTAGATAGGGGGTAAACAAACGTCATGGGAGCCAATACTAGGAATACGGTATATCAACAAGGAACCATTCTTAAAGTTAGAGATTATATCCAAATACATGCTGCATGGTGTAACCAGGGTGTTTTTCCTCTTCTCTGTTGACGTCCTCTGGGCTCCAGGCAGCTCCCTTTCGCAGATTCATCTGACAACATCTTTATGCATTTACATCGTCTTATCATTTGACCCAATCGTGCCTCAAGACCAGCAGATTATGTAACAACACCACACACGGCCGTCATTTCTCCGTTTAGTTTATTATTACAAAAGTAAGCAAATAACATTCTCCAGTCATGCGTAAATATCTACCATTCCACTGACACATATGTTAAAATTCACCAGTTAAATAGTAGCGTTAAATCATTATATTGTATCAAAGCATTTGGTTGTTGCCATGATCATAAAGGCTAGAGAGCGCTGCGTCTCCATGACGTTAGCCGTCCAGGGTGCGTGCCACTCGGTGTCATATCGTGTCATCAGTTCCCTGAAGAAACGAACAACGATATGTGTTATGAATGAATCGCTGTTAACGTTAACATTAATCATCAATCATCAGACGTAGCACCCCAACCTCCAAATGTTGCTATCGTTAGCGTAACATCAGTTAATCCAATCAGTTACATTTAACGTGCAAAATGGCCTACCTGCACTTCATCCTCAGTCAGACATCTGCAGTAATTCTTCTTTCTTTTGGCAAATTGAATAGTCAATGGTTGCACCCAATATTCACCTTACAAAAACAGCAAAAAATCTGCGACCTCCATGCTAACTATTAGCAATTGTAGTCCTAGCTGATCAGGCGCTGCTACGTCATGAAGGGAAGTCGATCTGATTGGTTGGCGCTGGCAAGCCCAGACAGTGACAGACAGACGGTCCATCCAATCACCTGCCTAGTAGCTTGAAAAAAGTGACCGCCCTCTTCAGCAATGTAGCTTGGCCGAATCCAGATGGATGTTGTTTGTGAAACAGATATTTGAAGCAAACTCATCGATCTGGCAGCGTCAGGTTACTAGTCTTCAGCTCTTAGCAACACATTTTCTCTGTAAATAACATTTACATATTATTTATAACATCTGTTTATTTTTGTTAAAATGTTTGTTAACTTTTGGTAACTGTAGTTCATTTTGCCATCTTTGTAGCTATACTTGTCAGACTACCTAGCACTTTGCCTTGCTAACTTTGTACTTTGCCACAGTATATATATATAAAGTATATATAAAGTATATATATATATAAGCCAGGCTGTATGTGTGTGTGTGTGTGTGTGTGTGTGTGTGTGTGTGTGCGTGTGTGTGTGTGTGTGCGCGTGCATCTGTGTGTGTGTGTGTGTGCGTTTGCGTGTGTGAGTGCGTGCATGTGTGTGTGTGTGTGTGTGTGTGTGTCTATCTATCTATCTA
Source organism: Poromitra crassiceps (assembly GCF_964638095.1). Lineage (NCBI taxonomy): Eukaryota > Metazoa > Chordata > Actinopteri > Beryciformes > Melamphaidae > Poromitra > Poromitra crassiceps. The sequence goes on from NC_139635.1 coordinate 20,733,768, forward strand.
TCTAACTATCTATCGATCTATCTATCTATCTATATAAAAGGGAGCTGGGGCTCTGTCTGTCTGTCCCACTGATGACATCTTCAGTGATCTCATAAATTCACTTACACACACACACACACACACACACACACACACACACACACACACACACACACACACACACACACAAGAGACAGACACATGCATGCACGCACGCGCGCGCACACAAACGCACACACACACAGTCCCAGTGATGATGTCATCAGTGATGTCATAAATTGTGACATCATCAGCGATCTCATAAGTGTCCCACTGATTATGTTATCAGTGATGTCATAAATTGTGACATCATCAGCGATCTCATAAGTGTCCCACTGATTATGTCATCAGTGATGTCAGAAGAGCAGTATCAAGTCCCAGGGGCAAACACTGAAAGAAGTGGGATTGTGGCTTCAGAAACCCTCGCCCCCCCCCCCCCACACACACACACACACACACATAGCCTACATACAGCCTATGTATGTGTGTATGAAACATCGACATATAGCTCAGTGGTATGAACATACATTTAGAAAGCATTTTGTGTCTGTCTGTCCAACTTATAAAGACTAAGAAATGTGCTCATTCAGTTCGTATGTTACAATTATAGGCTATAGCCTATTTTTAAGACATTTTATTTTATTGTCTACCTCATGTTAAATTCTTATTTTCATTGTATTTTTTATTGTATTTCGGTAGGTCCTGCTGAGATGTTTAATGTACCGTCCTAGTGAGAGTGCAGTCATAGCTGTGCCTGTTATGTTATTTTTATTTCATTATGATGGCTAAATGTTTTCAGTTTGTGTCTCCATAGTCTCGGCTCCCAGACGTTTGGTGAGCTGCGCCACCAAACGTGAAACGGATTAAGACTGAGGGCTGAGTCTAGTGTCTCCATGTCACCAAGTGCTGGACATTTTAATTTGAAAATCCAAACCGGAAGAACACATTTGTTTTTTATCGCAGCTAGCTTGGCTGGTATTGGCAGAGGGAGATGGGAGCGGGGGCGAGTCTGCCAGCACACAATCAGTGGAGCGACTCTGGCAACCGTGGCGGCCGCCTCTCACCCTCCCACGTTCCGCTTATTTTTAACCGCCAGCCCAGCGCCGATGCAACCAGCGGCCATCACTCATCACCCCGTCGGTCCGTTAGGGCTTTCCCTGTAACGTTACCTCTGAAGACATCTCGTTCACTCTGGACTTCCAAACAAACCACCGACATAGTCTACTTTTCACCCTCCGTTTCTGAATGACGGGCGGCCGGTTCGACTTTGACGATGGCGGCACGTACTGCGGAGGCTGGGAGGACGGCAAAGCCCACGGCCACGGCCTCTGCACCGGGCCCAAGGGCCAGGGCGAGTATGCGGGCTCCTGGTCCAATGGCTTCGAGGGGGTGGGCGTGTACACCAGGCCCAGCGGGAACGTGTACCACGGCTACTGGGCGCAGGGGAAGCGCCACGGGCTCGGCGTGGAGACCAAGGGGAGGTGGATTTACCGCGGGGAGTGGACCCACGGCTTCAAGGGCCGCTACGGAGTGAGGCAGAGCCAGAGCACCCCGGCCAGGTACGAGGGCACCTGGAGCAACGGGCTGCAGGACGGCTACGGTGTCGAGACCTACGGCGATGGAGGTGAGAGAGGGAGGGAGAGGCTGATTATTTATTTATTTATTTATTTATTTATTTATTTATTTATTTATTTATTTATTTATATATATATATATTTATTTATCTGTTTATTTATTTAGTTGTTTATTTAACTGTTTATTTATTTCGGTTTTTTTCATTCAGCGGTTCCCAACCTTTTCCGACTCATTGCTCACTTGAAAATGTCAGAAATGTCGGTGGACCACATCACATCTGACCTAACGATAAAAGGAGCTGTCCATCAGCACCACACAGAAATCACAAACTAAATGTGAGGGGCTGTCTGAGTTTAATTAACGGATTGCACATTAAATAACTTATTCAACAATGGAGAAAGGCATTCTCATACATAGGCTAATAATAATAGCTAGCAATGCACAGGTTAAATAGGCACAAAACAACTGTGCCTTTTTGGTTTACCAGAAATGATAGTGGTGGTTTCCAGGACTTTCCAGAAGGTTTCCAGGATTTCACAAGCTGCCCTTGACCTTCCCCGGATCATAATAACCCACTGCCATGCAGATTTTCAGCCCAATTCCGACCTGGGGTAGACATGAGGTGGTTTCAGTTGGTTTCCACGACTTTCCAGGTGGTTCTAGGACTTTCAAACCTCCCCATGACCTTCCCCGGATCATAACCCACCGTCATGCAAATGTTTAGCCCCCAAAACTTCAATGACAACAAAGTATGAACATGCAGAATTATGTTTGTGTGTCACACATTTACATTCTAGCCATGCCATTGACTAGATTGTAAACAATTTAAACATTTTATATATTGTAATATCATTTCAATAGCGACATTGTGATGGGAAAGCCGTCTCATTTGTGATTACGACTGCAGAATACGATCTAACTCATCAGGACACATTTATGCCCCCTGATAAGTTACAGCATGGGCGATAATTCAATATGATCATTTATCATCTTTCAGTGGAATCATTATTGTGATGATACTGTATTGTGATTTTGGGATATCGTGACACAATTTTTTCTAAAACATAATGTTTTTAAGGAATATTATATATTTTGTTTGACATCACACCTAACATTCACATTCGGTTCAACTGGATTTAACGAGATTTTGTATATGTGAGCCATATCGTGATATTGATACAGAAAAATAAATCTTTGTGATTAACGTGATATTGATTTCAACCATATCGTCCAGCCCTACGATACGTATCGTCACATTTTTGTATTGTGAAATATTGGATTTCAGCATATATAGACCCATCCCTAATAAACAATCATGCTAGTAAAGTAACTGATTGATTGATTTAAAACATTGGTTCTGGCCGCTCTGCCTGGTGGTCCACCAGAGCATTGTTTTGTTTTTGTTTTTTACAGACAACAGTTTCTGAGGAGTAGGCTTTGGCCATTTTCCGGAAATATCACAATATTAGGGAAATATCACAATTTTGACAATTGGGTTCAATTTGAAAGCCCAAGTGAAGTTTCTGGTATCATATGAAACTAGAAGACCTACAGTAAGGCATCAACTGGTAGCAACCATGTCTTGCTAGCTTGTCAGGAAGGTGGCTAAATAACGCTCCAAATTTAGGCTAAAGTGTGGTGGTGGTGGGGGGGGGACTTTTCAAAGGGGTCCTCTTTTTCACAGCCTAATGTTGGCAGGTGTGTGTGTGTGTGTGTGTGTGTGTGTGTGTGTGTGTGTGTGTGTGTGTGTGTGTGTGTGTGTGTGTGTGTGTGTGTTTTGAAGCAGTAGCCCCATGATGTTACTTAGCCTTTCTGATGCTATTGGAATCAGCACATTTTATTTCATGAAGGGGGAGGGGGGTACATACTAGTCGTACTTGGTCTGAAAAGTTTGGGAACCCCTGATTTTAAAGAGACAGCAAACAGCAACAATTGTCTGGTAGAAGTTTAGGGTTGGAGAGTTTGTTTGTGAATGTTTGGCAGCCAATCAAAAATGACAAGCAAAGGAAATGTCAGTATTATCAAGGGGCATACAGTAAACCTAGACAGTGCAGGCAGTGCGGTCGCACTGGGGTTGTCCTGTTGTCAGTTGTCCTGGTCTCAAATATATCATTGTCAGCACTTATGGAGAAATGTGTTTTTACAATACCACACGTTTGAGAAAGAAGGCATTTGAAGATACAAACGTGGGTCTTTAACTTTGAAATGATCTAAAACAGAGGTTTTCAAAGTGGGAGGCGGGCCTCCCCAGGGTGGCTCCAAACCGTTTCAGGGGAGGCTCAGTGAATGGAAGTGAACAAATATTACATTAATTATCAAAAGGAGATCACATAGAAGAGCCTAGTGTAGAGCCATATAAAATCAGTTTTATTTTTTTTCCAAATTCCGTTTTATTTTTTCCCAAATTCCGTTTTTTCAGTTTTAATTTTTCTGAATTCTGTGTTTTGCTTTTTATGCTAATTTTACCATCAGAAATAGTGTCTAATAAGTGGGGATGAATAAATGTCCACAATTTAATAAGATATAACTGTCAATGTACACAACAATGTGTAAATTGTTTTGTCCGAGGGCAGAGGGGAGGCTCGCAGTGTCAGACTTTGAAAACCCCTGCTCTAAAATGATGCAGTAAACATGCTTTATTTTCAGTTAGCACGCAGTCAGTGGTTGTCCTGAGTTCAAATATATCAGGCCTTTGTGGCCTTTTGGAGATGGCTTGGGCCTCTTTTTTTGGTGGGGGGTGGGGGGGGGGGGGTAAAAACCTCTTTTGGGGGGGCGCCAATATTTCCTCTGTTCTAGTATCTATTAAACAGCTCATTTCAGTCCATAGATAATATATCACTATTTTTATACAAAAAACAAAAAAACATCTGCACTCCAATTACTTTTTTCCCATAATTGACCAATTCTATGCCATTATTTTGAAGGCACATTTTTGTATTGCTCATGTTAATCCTGGCACAGTTCATTCAAGCACAGCCATGCTATGAAGAAAGCTTCAGGGAAATATTCATCAAGTTTGACAATTATCTCTTCCTTTTTTTTCCCTTGTCTTTTCTCTCCCTCCCCTCCTTGTTTGTCTTCTTTTTTTATCCTCCTTCTCACACAGTCATATTCTTCATCTTTATTCTTAAGCAGTAGTACTAGTAGTAGCAGTCACAGCAGTAACAGTAGCTGTAGTAGCAGTAGTAGTATTTAGTGATAGAAGTAGAAGAAGCAGTAATCATGACTGAAAATAGAAACCATGGAATAGGGTTGGGCAGTAATAACGTGCAACGTATCCCAAGGTAAAATAGCAACAGTGTCCATTTCATGACCATCATTATGGTCATAAAAAAACAATATCAGACCTCCTTATCAATCCTGAGTCTAACATGTGGTATGTGGAGGTTTCATTGAGCCATAATGATATAAACCAACATACATTATAGGGATGGGCATTTCTAGCAAAAACACTTTTCGAAAATTTGCTGGGCCAAAGTCGACTTCTCGTCAAAATTCGCCCACCCCTAAAAATAAATAAATAATGCGAGTCAAAATTTGACTTGCATTATTTATTTATTTATTTATTTATGTATGTATTTATTTATTTATTTATTTATTTATTTATTTATTTATTTATGTATTTATGTATTTATGTATTTATTTATTTATTTATTTATTTATTTATTTATTTATGTTACATGGTCTCCCCTGATTCTCTTGCTTTGACCAAGTAAAACAAGTTTTTATAAGCATTTTATGCAAGGTCTATGGAGAAATGAATGGCGGATGAAATCCCATGAAGAGGCAGAGGGGGTGACTTTAGCACTCCATTGTTATTAACACTTTGGGTGCCACGGCCCTTGGGCAAAAGGTTGCTGTACTGTGCCACATAGGCCGCAATGCATTTTAATATAGCCATATCATTTTTTGTGTTCCTCTTATATGGACAACCAATAGCCTCAATGAAACTTTGAACCCTTCTGTTTCATTTAAAAAAAAAAATGTGTTTATAAACCGTTCCTTTTTGGAAATACACCGCTCTGAAAAAGAGTGTTTTAGACCGAAAACAGCATGCTGAAATTAGTTTCTGAGATAATCACAACTACACACACACACACACACAGACAGACAGACACACACACACACCGACACCAACACAGACACTTATTTTTTTTGGGTTTTTTTTGTTTTTGTTTTTCACAATCACACTACTAACTAATAACTCAAGCTAATCTACTGCTAACGCTAACTAACACACGCGATCTCCCACACACACACACACACACACACACACACACACACACACACACACACACACACACAAACCACTCACCAAACACGCCAAACACTCAAATCTACTCACCACACAATCTCACAAACTGATCTAAATGTAATCTATCGCTAATGACTATGCTAAATACTCGCTATGCTATCGATATGCTCAAGAGGAAATAGTCGGACAAGAGGAAGGGAAGGCAAGGAAGGAATGGCGATTGTCGCGCTCTCAAGAAGAAAGGCAGCGCCCTGAAGCAGAAAGGGGGGGGGCAGCACTCCATCGCGTCAAGATTGCGCTGATTTACGCATCCGATTCTTGTAGAGATTCATGTTGAATACTTGCCCAAGGTCCTAAACTATCTAAAAATAGAATAAAAGCAATTTCGAAAAAAAGACGCCAAATGGCGTCTATGGCACCCAAGCGAGATTAATAAAAAGACGCCATATGGCGTCCATGGCACCCAAGGTGTTAAGCAGCCAGACTTGAGCCTATGTTAGCCTTGTTAGCGTAGCTTCCTGAACGATGCCGAGATGGCCCAGGGGACAATAGACAGACTATCAGCTTTTCTTCATGCAGTAACAAGCCTTGAAACCTTTTCCTTGTGGCTGAGTGTTGCTGTAATATAGACAGTTTAACACCATTTCTACTACATTTCTAGCGTTTCTACCAAGGAGCTGCTGGGTGCTGCTGTCAGCTGAGCCCAGAGGCATTCTGCTCCACTCCTCCAGTTTGAGTAACAAACCACAACACTGCCATACAATGCCATATAGACCCTTCTCACGGGGGCCATTTTGTGTTGAAAAGGCAGGGTTAACACAGGTGCAAGCAAAACACTAATGAGCGTTTCCAACTTCCATGATTGGAATGTGGAAACCCTCATTAGTGTTTTGCTTGCATCTGTGTTTATTCTGCCTTTTCCACACAAATGGCCCCCGTGAAAAGGGTCTATTCCTTCAACGTTTTGTTTGATGTACTATGTAACTTTTTAACATTAGTCACCTCATGTTATCAGGCTCTAACTAGCTAACATTAGCTCCACAGAAGATTGTTTTGGCGCACATGTATCCGGTAAACTGTTTGCGGTTCCTTGGTTTACGTCCCCATGTGGAGAAGCGGTGGAAACAGGGCCCGAAATTAGAGCCCGCCACCCGCCATTGGCGGGCATATTTTAGCTTTGGCGAGTGACATAAAAGGGCTGTCCGCCACGTGGCGGGTAACAAAATAGTCATGTAAAATAATTAAAACTGCGGTGTGTTTTGGTCTTACGACAGTCGCCTTTATTGCAGCCCCCTCTCCTTGCTCCTAGGGCTTGTTTTGGCTTGTTTACTGACGTCACATCCGCTACTCTTCTGTGCTGACTGGCCGTGGCCATCTGCAGCGAGCTACCGTTACGCCGGTCCGTCTGCTAGCTAAGCTAAGGTTAGCTTGATTTAACGTTAAATAGGTTACAATGTGGAACCATATCGAGGGAGTAAGCCGGCCGCTAAAAAGAAAACCCACCGCGGCTTTCTCCGACGAAAATGATGAAGCGGCAGCGAGAGCCCAACAAAAGAAAGTTTCAAGAGGAGTGGAAGTTTGGCGATAGCGGTGTTTCAAGAGACTGGCTACAGTATGATGCTGGGGCTGTAGTGATGAATTGTTCCGTGTGCCGCAATTATGCCAAAAAGAAAAATAGAAACAACACGTTTGTCATCGGTAGTAAATCAATGAAGTTGGAAGCCATTCGTGACCATGAACAGAGCCAGTGTCACATTGGCTGCATGTCTGTGTCCCGGATTCAATCTGAGCCTCTCCTCTCAAGACCCTCTGTGGCTGGCTAGGCTAACAGCCATGTCAGAGCAGACCAGCACGAAAATGAAGATGCTGTTTCGGACTGTACATGCCATTTGAAAGAAGGCAAGACTGGGATGTAGGAGTAGGAGTAGTAGCGGACTTTATGGACGGACGTGACCGGGCAAAGAGGGTGGAGATTGTGGACTCTGATGAACCTTCACATTGTATTATGTTCTGTTAAATCCTGCAAAGAGGAGAAGTAGAGAGACTCAGAGAGAGAGTGAGGAGTTTGAGGAGTTTTATGTTTACAAAACCTTCAAATGTATTTATGTTCTATTAAATCCTGCAAAGAGGAGAAGTAGAGAGAGGATGAGGAGTCTGAGGAGTTTTATGTTTACAAAACCTTCAAATGTACTTCTGTTCTGTTAAATCCTGCAAAGAGGGTAGAGAGTGAGGAGTCTGATTTTTAATATTAGGTTACAACAATTTAAGCTCAAGATTGACTTGACATGTATTGATTAATCAACAATCAATATATTAAAATAATTTGCTTCAAATTGTACTCTTATTACCTCTTATTTAAGTGTGTATTCTTCAATGTAATACCTTATCTACTTGAAATGTACAGAATTTTTTTTATATATAATGGATATATGTGACACAAAAATGTTTTTTTTTTTTTGGCCGGTAAGAAATATGCTTGGCGGGTAGATTTTTTCCATCTACCCGCCACTGGCCGGTGGGTCAAAAAGTTAATTTCCGGCCCTGGGTGGAAATGGGTCCAGACTACTTTTGACTATCTTGTCTCCTCCCTCACTGTTCAAAAGCAGCACTCCCCCCTCCCATTCCTGAAAACGTTCTCATGGCGGAATCGATGACGCGAGCAAGTAAACTAGTTAAACTAGTAAACTCTCTACGTGCCTCTTCACTTGTCATTGTGGGACATGTAACCTTCAGCCGGAGAAATATCTAACTGACGACTCCTCCGTGGGCATGGTAGCTTAGCTATTTGCCTTTAAGCAGGGTGATTTGCAGTGTTTGTCTGTCATAGGCAAATTTTGGGTTGGGCCTTGGGGTTTAATTAGCCGACTCTTTAATAATCAGTGCCCTGGACAGTGTGATATTAATGGGCAGTGTTGGGGGTAACGCGTTACATTGTAACGCGTTAGAGTACTCAGATTACTTTTCGGAGGTAACGAGTAACGTAACGCGTTACTTTCTAAATACATGTAATCAGTAACGCGTTAGCTTTTCAAATGAGCAGTGCGTTACTTTTTAAATTGCGTTCTTTCTTTTGCTTCTCTCGTTGTCACAGAGAGAAAAAAATCTCCGCTGCCTCTGTCTGTGATTCTTATCACGTGACGGCAGTGTTTATGTCAGTGTGCGCATGCCCGGGCAAGCTCGTCACTACTACGCAAAATGGCCGCTGCAGAGAAAACAGCGTTTTCCTCCTGGAAGTTTTCCCAATACTTCAAAGTTGTCAACGATAAGGAAAAGAACATAATCGTGAAATGCAACTTGTGCCGAGGAGTTGATAAGACTCTGTCAACTGCGAGGAATTCCACTTCAAATTTGAAGAAACACCTGCAAGCTAAACACAGCGCAATACCTCTGGAGGAAAAAAGACCCGAGGAAGACACCGGGACACCTCCTCCGAAACAGCAAAAGCTAACTTTCAGTATGGTGTCTGTGAAGGAAGTCAACAAGCTTGTAGCTCGGTACGTAGTGGAGGATGCTTTGGTTTGTTCTTTAATGAAACGAATGAATCGTTAATAAAAAGCTGTAAAATGGCTATAGCATCTGTCATTCCTGTTATTACTTATTAAAGCTTGCAGAGTTACAGTTTAACTTTATGGATTGGCTAAGAAATTAAATAAGGTAGAGAATTAATAAATTGCAAGGGACAATATCCAACATGTGCATGGAATCACAAAGGGGTGTTCATGTTTTGTTACGCAAAAGTACTCTAAACTGAAGTACTCTAACGCAGCAGTACTCTTAAAGTACTCTAACGGAGAAGTACTCTGAACTAAAGTACTCTTAAAGTACTCTAACTCGTTACTTTTGTCAGTGGGTAACTAAGTAACGTAACGGGATTACTTTTTCAAGGCAGTAACTAAATAAGTAACGAGTTACTTTTCAAAGTAACTTTCCCCAACACTGTTAATGGGTGACCGGTTATTTGGAGCTGTAACCTTTTCAGCACGTCACAGTGGCCCCCTAGTGGTTTCATACTGTCACCAAATCGCACAGTAATGTGGAAATAAGATCATCATAACTAGACTTGGGCTATTTGTGTGATCAATGGCCTATTAGACCTCACAGCAGCCATTGTCATAGCAGCAGAACAGGTGTAACTAATAACATTAATGATGGTTCCATACAGTAGGATTTCCAATAGACCCTTTTCACGGGGGTCATTTTGTGTCGAAAAGGCAGGGTAAACACAGGTGCAAGCAAAACACTAATGAGGGTTTTCAACTTCCATGATTGTAATTTGGAAACCCTCATTAGTGTTTTGCTTGCACCTGTGTTCATTCTGCCTTTTCGACACAAAATGGCCCCCGTGAAAAGGGTCTATGCCAGAGCTTGGTATTGTGCATACTGGCTCATTGGAACGGCTGAGGAACACCTAAACGAATGGAACCATCATTAACGACACTGGAAACCAAAGATAAATATGTGTTTTGAGTTTGTCACACCACAGAAAAGTTTGTTATTAACCACCCAGTCAAATCTGAACTGAATTGAATGTCGCCAAGTATATAAAACTAGGTTTCAAAATGTGTGTGTGTGTGTGTGTGTGTGTGTGTGTGTGTGTGTGTGTGTGTGTGTGTGTGTGTGTGTGTGTGTGTTTTCTGGTTTTTTTCCCAGGGCGCTGGGCCAGTGGCCCGCCGGTGTCAGCGGATGGAAAAGCTAACACACTCACTCACTCAGTTACTCACTCACTCACTCACTCACTCACTCAGTCATGGACGTTTAGTGAGTTTTGTGGCGAAAGGGGCTGTAGTTAGGGATAGGAAGGTGGAGAATCGGGATTCGAGGAGGTAGGGATCCCAGTTTGGAGAAATGGAGACCGGCCGCGTCGGGCAGAGCTGTCTGCTTAGTGTGAAGTGAGCAATGAGAAAAAAGAAAAGAAAAAAAAACGTAAAAACAAAAATACATAAAATGCTTCCATACTGCTCACCTGGCATAATCCAAGTCTCCACAAGCCCTGAGATGTCAAGTTGACTTGAAAATATATTGTTTACACCCTGTTTTTATAGCTGAAAAATAACCATGTGTAGCTGGAACGTCAGTTCTATTTGTTCTTCCTATCGCTCGAGCATCTTAAAAGCTATCTGTGTAATAGACAGCAATGTGTTATGTTTAATGGTACCCTGTCCAACTTTAAATCACTACAGTGCGGAATTCCACAGGGAAGCTGCCTGGGGCCCCTCTTCTACGCCATATTTACAAATGATTTGCCATGTGTATTAGAAAATACATCTATGATTATTATGTATGCTGATGATACTACAATGTACGCATCAGCAGGCAAGATAGAAGAGCTTAACAAAGTCCTTCAGAGAGAATTGGACCTAGTGTCTATGTGGGTGTCTGAAAACAGGCTGAAGTTAAACATCTCAAAAACCAAGAGTCTAATATTGGGATCCAAGCATGCTTTGAGAAAAGAAGAGAAGCTAAGTATATCTCTAGACGGAACCGTTATTGAGCAAGTTAGAGAGGCAAAGCTATTGGGTGTCACACTTGATGGAACTCTCTCATGGTCAACTCACACCAACAATGTGGTTGCCAAAATGAGCAGAGGTATTTCAATCATCAGAAGGTGTAGTTCTCTTCTAACTGATCTGATACTGAAACAAGTGATACAATCATTAGTTCTCTCCCACCTTGATTACTGTCCAGCTGTCTGGTCTAATGCCTCAAAACAAGAGCTCAATAAGATCCAGCTCACTCAGAACAGAGCGGCACGGCTGGCCCTGAACTGCTCAATGAGAAACAGTGTGGAAGGGATGCATACCAAGCTGTCGTGGTTGAAGGTGGATTGCAGCCTGATCTTGTTTCTTAGGAATATCTATATCTCAAGAGAACCTATCTGTTTGTATTCACAACTAACATGCACTTATGATCGACACAATTATAATACATGCCTGTGGTGAAAATTTCACACTGCCATTACCAAAAACAAATGCAGCGAAGAAAACTGTTATATAGAGCCATGTCACATTGGAACAAATTGCCAGTACATCTAACACAGATTACCAGTAAGATAAGTTTTAAAAAGAAATTGAAAACAGCATTAAGACCAAAAGAAATAAGTTTACATTAAAATATAGATAGGCCTACTGTAATGTACACTAAGGATATGACTGTTTGAGAATTTAATTCCTTTTATTGTATTTTTGTGATTTGATAGTGATACTATGTTAGTGCATTAAATGTATTTTTATATGCGATGTTATGTATGTATGTATGTATTGTTTTGTTGTGTGTGGACCCCAGGAAGACTAGTTGTTGCTGCGGTGATGACTAATGGGGATCCGTAATAAAGATAAAGATAAAGATCTTGCTCCAGATTTAACCTAAAAACAGGGTGGAAATGGCATCTTTTGAAGTCAACATGGCATCTCAGGGCTTGTGGAGACTTCCCAGTTTCCAGTAAAAGAAAGGAATGCTCCATTATTCGCCTATAGAATACTATTGAATGAATGAATGAATGAATGGATCGTCATCATCATCATCATCATCATAATCATCACCATCGACACGTTTACAATGTGAGTGTGCTAGGTCTCCCAGGAAGCTATTTAAAGCTTTTGAAGGTAGCCTGACTTACTTGAGTGAAAGTCTTAACGTAGCCTAGCTGATTTACTATAGGTAGGTCGGCCTACTAAAGTATCAAAAGTAATTTTCTGATATCAATTGTAGCTAACGATTGTAAGTAGGCTACATGTAAATGCTGTTAATAAAAAAGCAAGCAGTCACCGTTGATTCTCATGTTCACGTCCATCTGACACCACCAACATCGACTAACTGAAATAAATGGGTGATAACAGCCTCCTGAACCTACTAGTAGGTTTAGTCGGTCACTACTAGCCCATCTTTTTGGGACTGATGTGCGCTGACAATAATTAACTATAGGCTGATAACAGTCACATCAGGTGGATTCTGACCCTCTTTGGATCCCATCCCAACAAATGAGTCTAAGCTGTGTTACCTAGTTATTCCAGAAGATGGCAGTGCTGGACCACATTGTTTTGAGAATGGTAGCGCTACTTCTCCTACCCACCAGTTGATGAGGAGGACTAGACCGACTGCTGCCTTCAAGGTCTGCTCGGTCTGCTCGTAAACTGTAACTGCTGATAAAACACGTTTGACAGCTTTTGCTGGAAAGTAATTGGAGCCTGTAACAAAAGTAGCTGATGGTATTTTTATTTAATTTTAGAGCTCAATTGCCACTCTTTTTAGAGGGAAAATGTGCACCAAGCATTTAGCCTAGCCTATTTTTTTTCATTAGGGCCAATGAATTATAAAAGCAATACATAACTAAACAAGAGTGGAAACAACAGTTAATTACCAAATTACAATCCCAAACGACAGCCTACAGTAAAGTATCCTACATCACCTTCACCATCAGTTGCTGACATGCAGAGTGATGGGTTTAAAGCAGCAACCTGGTGCATGTTTCAACTATGACAAAAAGCTTGTTCAGGGAACTTTCCTTCACACCCTCTACCAAGGGTTAAATGAAAGAAACAGTCATGTTAAACGTGATCAAACCCTTTCTCTCAGACACACAGGTCAGTGATGACTTCCTCTTAGAACAAACCAGCAAATCTACCAGTGAGGAAGAAGGGAGGTTAAAACGCCTGAGTACAGCTAAAGCCAGACCAGTAACTGTTAGTGCCGCCCAGCATGATGACAGTAACAAACAGACTGACCAGACAGAACAGATCAAACCGACCAAAGTTGACTCTCAGTTACAAGCTAACCGTGCTGCGATCAACGAGCTGGCGGCCTCATTGACCAAGCACGTGGCCCAAATGGTGAAACCCAGAGCCATGTAGATGGAAGAGTCCCGACATCTCCATTCACTCCAATGGACCAGTTTTTTACTCCCAAGAGTTCCAGGAAGTAAGGTCCTGGATTAAGCAGCACTGTCGAGTTGCAGCAAAATACTGTAGACAGTTTGTGTTGTACTCTGAAAGGGTTGTTCATCCCTTTAATCAAATTGTACATTATCAGCTTTATTTTAGCATCCAAAAGTAGCGCGAGACCCATTCCTGGCTGTTCATTGGCTAATGAGTCTCGCATTTTGGTTCTCCGCTGACGCCACTCTCTCTAGAGCAGTGATTCCAAACCAGGGGTACGTGTACAATCCGTGTATGTTGTGTTCTTTCGTTTTTCCGTTTCAAAACCAAATCGGAAAAACCAAATAACGGTTTCGTTTTTTTCTTTTTCCGTTTTGAAACCAAAACGGAAAAACGGAAAATCCAAAAACGAAAAAACAGGAGGGTTTTCTGTTTTAAAACTAAACGGGAAAAGGGGAAAATCAAGATGTGTTTTGTTGTTTTGTTTCTGTGATATTTGGATATTTTTGGAAACCCCCGTGAATGCTGGGAAAACGAGGAGAGGAGAGGAGGATGCGTGACATTTCCGCGGAAGTTTGAGTCTCAGAAAACAGGAAGAGAGGAGTATGGTCTGAAGTTTGCTTGTTACTTTTTGACAACTTATTGCAGTTATGACCGCACTTGAACCTTATCATAACTTGATCCACGAACTGTTTGAAAGTGGACAAACATACTCCGAGATCAGTGCCGCTCTGCAGCGTTTTGGTGCTCCGCGCTGCTCAGGTTAGTAACGTTATTTCGTTATTTTTTATGTTGTTTGTCGTTTTTATGTTGTCCTCTCCATGTGGCCATGCTTTCAAACTTATATCAGCTAAAACAAATGTTTAGGTAACGTTACATTAACGTTAGCTTGCAAGCTAACGTTAGCTTTCAGCTGTTATATTTGAGGCAAACCTGCCGCTCATGTTGTGGTGTTGTACAGTATAACGTAGCGACTAGCTTGTCTGTCTGACCGTCTGCATGTCTCTTTGTCTGTCAATCTGTCTCACTGTCTGTCTACCTGACTGTCAGTCAGCAGATAGACAGTGAGACAGACAGTCAGTAGCCTACATCAGTTAGTGACTAACTGACTTTCTGACTCTGTCTGCACGACTGTCTGTCTCACTGTCTACCTGACTGTCTGTCTACCTGACTGACTGTCTACCTGACTGTCTGTCTCACTGTCTACCTGACTGTATGTCTGTCTGTCTGTCTACCTGACTGACTGTCACTCAGCGTCTCTCTGACTGACTGTGTGTTTCGCCTGTCTACCTCACTGACTGATGTCTGTCTGCCACTGACTGTCTGCCTGACTGTCACACTGGATGTTATGTAATTTAGTGTATAGCTTTCCATTGTTGCTTTGAATTTGACATTAGGCCAGGCATGACAATAGAGGCCTCTTTTAGGTCTGTGACCTCTGACCCCTTTTGTTTTTGCCCATAGTCTTCTGCACGGCGCAGCCACAGTCTTCATCACCAGTGTCAGGCCCAGTCTCCTGAAAGGTTCCGCCTGTGTCATTGGTGTCCGGGCCATCGTCCAGGGTTGCTCCACCCTTCGGCCCAGCCTCCTGGACACCCTCTACACCTGTTGTGCCTGTTCGTCGCTGCCCAGGCCACATCACCTGCTCACTTCCTGCATGGGGCGACTACTTAATTTGAACTATACCTCAACATCCTGGACTCAATCTCCCAGAATCTTTCACACCATCACCTCTCACTCACCTCATTAGTGCCCACGATCAGGATTTGATTACCCCACCTTCATAGCCTGGGTAAACCCAGCCTCCACATGACCTCTATCACCTATCATACTATCAGCACCGAAGAAATGTACACTACAGGCATAGCCTGTGACGTCACGTTGAAGGCTGGGTTTACCCAGGCTACCACCTTCATCCTGCCTTTTATAAATGGTTATACTTGCAACCAGGGTCTAAGCTGATATATTTCATACATCTTTGTACCAGCTAACATCCATGCCTCTACATACATGCAATATTATTAGTCTAAAGTTTAGACTTAGACTACCAACCAGCAAATATCTACAAATAAAAGCTGAGAGGACTATCAGCATATCAACTTCTTGGTTTAACAGTCTACATATAAAATTGTATTTTTTTTTCTTTTACCAAAAAGTCGTTCTACTCTTACAGGCAGGGCTATGTCAAACATGGACCATAGACAAGTAGCTAGTGCCAAGTACTGTAGCTTAAAAAAATGACCAGCAGGTCAATTCACACTCTTACATAAAGGTGGCTATGTGATAGACCAGTGGTTCTGACCCTTTTGCTTTCAAGGACCCCTATGAGGACCACAATGGAATAAGCCTTTGGGCTTTATTGTGTTTTCATCCTCAGCGATTCTTTTATTTTAAATTTCTCTTCTATGTTAGTGTGTTGGCAAGATGTGCCCTTTTTAATCACCAAATAAAACCATACCATAATTTAGTCCCCAAATTAGGGCCACTGACCCATTTGATTGGGGGGGACTCTCACACACAAATCTGAGAACATTGTTATTATGTAATTTTGTCCAGAACTCCATAACTGTCTGCATTGTAGAGAGAGATATGAGGACCGCAATGGAAACAAGCCAGTGCTTGAAATAGCCAGGCTTTATTGTGTTTTTATCCTTGGTGATTGTCTGTACCCTGTATCTTTGTTGACATGTCACCAAAATAAATCAATCAATCAAGATATGACAGATTTGCTGGTGCCTCTGTGTATAATCTAGAGCAGTGGTACTCAGCCTTGCCCTACTCAGGAGACACTGACAAAAACAAAGCTTTGAAAGAGCCACAATCCAAGTCCCTTTCCTCCCATTATTTTATTAGATTTGTATTTATTTATTTTAAGTAGCCGCATGTGGCTCTAGAGCCTCGGGTTGAGTATCACTGATCTAGAGAATGAGTGATATTGTACCAGCCTTAAGCTATACTCTGTATTCCTCCGCTTGCAAGCTATAATATATTCATCTGAGACCAACCTCTGACTCCAGAATCTTTATTCAAGTATTTTACATCATGCAGTGTCAACTTTTGACCATTAAAGCTGTTTGGCATATCATCATGTCTACTAAAATGTACTGACTGCATTTGTAGTCAATTCTAAATACTTGAGGGGAAAGGGTGGGCATTGGACCTTTGTAGACCATATTACAGTAGCTATCATTTAGCACAATTTTATCTGTAGCTGATATCCATCCATACCTTAATTGCCTGGAGAGTTTGGTCTTCACCTGCTTTATTTGTAAAGGATCTTAAGTGTATGATTTGGTGCTGTATAAATACAATTGCCTCACCTATATTTTTTTAATTCAGCAAATCAATAATCAGCTGTGTTCAAAATCAAATTTAGTATCCATTTTGTCTGTTTAAACAATTGACACATATTCAAATAGTATTTGTAATTTACTTTGAACAAACATATCTAATACATGTGGCAATGCATATTTTGAACAAGCATATACATGCGGCAATAATACATATTAGGAAATGTAAACCTTTTAAATAAAAATAAATTAAAAAAGACCAAACTGTCTTGTCTTATCCGAACTCTGCATCATCTATTCAAATTGCTCCTGCCAGAACTACCTTTTGTATAATAATCAATTGACCGATGACCAAAAGGGTGGACAGGGTGGAGTGACCTGACACGGCCTAGAGTGTGTTCTATTGAGTGTGATCAATAGAACACATGAGAAAAAATAGATTAACAGAACCTTTAAAGGAACACTGCAAAGGATGAAGGTGGGGCATAGATTGAGGTGGGGTAATTCAATCCTGATTGTGGGTACTAATGACGTGTGTAACTGGCAATGGTGAGAAGTGATGTGAAAGATTCTCTGAGATTGAGTCCAGGACGTTTAGCTTGGGTTTTTGAACAGCTGCCGCTTCAAATGGTACATTTATTTGAAACAGATACACAAATCACAAGCTGGTCTAGTTAAGTGTCAGTTGATGTATAGTTCAAATTAAGTAGTCGCCCCATGGAGGAAGTGAGCAGGTGATGTGGCCTGGGCAGCGACGAACAGGCAGGTGTAGAGGGTGTCCAGGAGGCTGGGCCGAAGGGTGGAGCAACCCTGGACGATGGCCCCAATGACACAGGTGGAACCTTTCAGGAGACTGGGCCTGACACTGGTGATGAAGACTGTCGCTGGGCCGTGCAGAAGACTATGGGCAAAAACAAAAGGGGTCAGAGGTCACAGACCTAAAAGAGGCCTCTATTGTCATGCCTGGCCTAATGTCAAATTCAAAGCAACAATGGAAAGCTATACACTAAATTACATAACATCCAGTGTGACAGTCAGGCAGACAGTCAGTGGCAGACAGACATCAGTCAGTGAGGTAGACAGGCGAAACACACAGTCAGTCAGAGAGACGCTGAGTGACAGTCAGTCAGGTAGACAGACAGACAGACATACAGTCAGGTAGACAGTGAGACAGACAGTCAGGTAGACAGTCAGTCAGGTAGACAGACAGACAGTCAGGTAGACAGTGAGACAGACAGTCGTGCAGACAGAGTCAGAAAGTCAGTTAGTCACTGACTGATGTAGGCTACTGACTGTCTTTCTCACTGTCTGTCTATCTGCTGACTGACAGTCAGGTAGACAGACAGTGAGACAGATTGACAGACAAAGAGACATGCAGACAGTCAGACAGACAAGCTAGCTAGTCGCTACGTTATACTGTACAACACCACAACATGAGCGGCAGGTTTGCCTCAAATATAACAGCTGAAAGCTAACGTTAGCTTGCAAGCTAACGTTAATGTAACGTTACCTAAACATCTGTTTTAGCTGATATAAGTTTGAAAGCATGGCCACATGGAGAGGACAACATAAAAACGACAAACAACATAAAAAATAACGAAATAACGTTACTAACCTGAGCAGCGCGGAGCACCAAAACGCTGCAGAGCGGCACTGATCTCGGAGTATGTTTGTCCACTGTCAAACAGTTCGTGGATCAAGTTATGATAAGGTTTAAGTGCGGCCATAACTGCAATAAGTTGTCAAAACGTAACAAGCAAACTTCAGACCATACAACTCCTCTCTTCCTGTTTTCTGAGACTGAAACTTCCGCGGAAATGTCGCGCATGCGCCTCCTCTCCTCTCCTCGTTTTCCCAGCATTCACGGGGGTTTCCAAAAATATCCAAATATCACAGAAACAAAACAACAAAACACATCTTGATTTTCCCCTTTTCCCGTTTAGTTTTAAAACAGAAAAACCTCCTGTTTTTTCGTTTTTTGATTTTCCGTTTTTCCGTTTTTGTTTTAAAACGGAAAAAGAAAAAAACGAAACCGTTATTTGGTTTTTCCGATTTGGTTTTGAAACGGAAAAACGAAAGAACACAACATACACGGATTGTGTACCCCTAGGGGTACTTCAGCAGCTTGCAGGGGGTACTTGGAAAGATTGGGGATTACAATGTATTTCCAAAATGGTAAAAACTGATTACTTTTTCCAATTGAAAACTGTCAGAATTGTATTAAAGATGAGTCATTAAAATTATTTTAATAATGAGATGTGTTAGAGAGGTCATCTAAAAGTTTAATATAATTTTAATATAACAGATTTAGGAGAATTATCGACACGCATGAGTGAGGGGTACTATTGGCATGGTAAAACAGCTCAAGGGGTACATAACACAAAAAAGGTTGGGAAGCACTGCTCTAGAGGACACTAGTGAAACCCATTTGGGCCCACCCAATCACAGTGATTGACAGGGTGACATGTTTTCACAGTGACTGACACAGGATGCCATGTTTTCACAGTGATTGACAAGGTGCCATGTTTTCACAGTGATTGACAGGGTGCCATGTTTTCACAGTGATTGACAGGGTGCCATGTTTTCACAGTGATTGACAGGGTGCCATGTTTTCAAAGTGATTGACAGGGTGCCATGTTTTCACAGTGATTGACAGGGTGCCATGTTTTCAAAGTGATTGAACTGATTGGCATGGTGTGCCATGTTTTCACAGTGACTGACACAGGATGCCATGTTTTCACAGTGACTGACACAGGATGCCATGTTTTCACAGTGATTGGCATGGGGTGCCATGTTTTCACAGTGATCAGAATCAGAATCAGAAATCATGTATTCACCATTATGTTATGTAACATATAGGAACTTGTTTTGGCATTAAAGTGCATTAATCTTTTTTCACATAAGAGGGACAAGTGCAAAACAAGACAGATACAGTGGAACAACAGGACAAAGAAAGTGCAATATCTGGTGATGAGCAGTGCAAGCTTAGATTAGAGTTCAGGCCCGAGGCAGCTCCCCTTAGGGGGGGGGGGGAGCAGGGGGATACCTGACTGATTTATGAGACGTGCTGCTAAAGGGAAAAAGCTGAGTCTGTGGTGGTTTTTCAGAGTCACTGGCAGGTGTAGCCGCCTACCGTGGGGAAGCATGGTGAAGAGGTCGTGACCCGGGTGGGATGGGTCGGCCATAATCTTTCTGATTGACAGGGTGGCATGTTTTCACAGTGACTGACACAGGGTGCCATGTTTTCACAGTGACTGTCACAGGGTGCCATGTTTTCAAGGTGATTGACAAGGTGCCATGCTTTCACAGTGATTGACAGGGTGCCATGTTTTCACAGTGACTGACACAGGATGCCATGTTTTCACAGTGAATGACAGGGTGCCATGTTTTCACAGTGACTGACACAGGGTGCCATGTTTTCAAAGTGATTGACAAGTTGCCATGTTTTCACAGTGATTGGCAGGGTGCCATGTTTTCACAGTGATTGGCAGGGTGCCATGTTTTCCCAGTGACTGACACGGGGTGCCATGCTTTTGTAGTTGGACAGTGGACACTTGTTGAACTGCAGTGTTGTTGATGACCAGTGGAAGGTGGTCTCCACGGCTCCTGCGAAAGTCAACCACTATTTCCTTGGTTTTAGAGACATTTAGTTCCAGCTTGTTTGTGTTACACTAGTCGACTAAAGATGAGATTGCTCTTCTGTAGGCAGATTCATCGTTGTTAGAGATCAAACCTACTACACTGGTGTCATAAGCAAATGTAAACATCATAACAGACTGGAAGTGGGAAATACAGTCATTGGTGTACAAGCAATACAGGAGTGGAGAAAGTACGCACTCCTGTGGAGCACCAGTGCTGATGTTTAGTGGTTTGGACAGGTTGTTGTTTACTTTGACCACCTTCACTGTTGATGAATCCATCTGATCTGTCTCGTTTTGAAATATCACTTGCCTCAAATCAAAATCTAATTGTGTCTGCTATTGAATTGATTGAACCACAAACATTACACAAGGACACATGTTTAGGTTTGTTTATTTATACTACTGCTACTTAATTTAGGCCTACAGTATGTCATGAGAGAGAGAGAGAGAGAGAGAGAGAGAGAGAGAGAGAGAGAGAGAGAGAGAGAGAGAGAGAGAGAGAGAGAGAGAGAGAGAGAGATCTAGGTTCCCTATAAGTCACTGATTCTCAACCTTTATCAAGGGCCCCTAGTCTACCTCATGGGCCCCTTTGATGAGATTTTGGCTCTAAAAACAAAAACGAATGTTTCTGATATTAATTTGTAGAGATAAAAGTGAAACCACTGTATGTTGCACAACAAACATTCTCTACGACTTTCGACTATCATTTCAGAAGTGAGACTTCCCCTATAGCAACCACAGAGAGAACTGAAGGCAAGAGCCTCTGCAAAAGTTGGTAAAAACAGGAAGTGTGCCCAGATGCTGTTTCCGCTGAAGAAATCACCCAGAATGATTCAACACATGACCATTGTTGTTTACAGATCTCACAGAGGTAGACAGCTGCTCAACAAGTGCTTCTCACCATCAGCTTGTTATCCGGTTAGAAACCTATGCTGCTACATGTCCAATTGATGTAGATAGGCTAACCTGGCTTAACCTGTTAAATTACAGCTGATCTGGGATTCTGTCCTGGATTGCTGAGCAACAGTCACTTCTCGTACACCCCCCCCCCCCCCCCCCGAAACAAATCTAACTCCAAGCTGAAACTCACTACAATAAACTACACCACAGTGTGTTACATAATCTGTAGATCTTACACACCTGTTACAAATGATTTGCATATACAGCAGAACATAATACAGTAGAATTTGTTTTATTATTATTGCAACAGTGGAGTAATACATTTTAAATTCATCAATTGCTGTGGAAACAATCTACTGTATGGTAAAAACTGTAAACATTAACATGACAGCAGAACAATGTGTACTTTCAAGAAAGTAGTAGCCTAATATAATAGAATAAAATAAAATAAGAAGATAGATAGATACAAAGATGACTTGTGTGACTGTGAGGACATGAGGAAATGAAACATTTGATCATGACTCATGTACTCATGAGTTCACCACAGAGACAAAAGCATTAACTGGCATTGCCCCATGTGGTACCCTCCACTGTAAGTATTTTGCCAACGGCCCTTTGTACAGTGTGGTCCATGCAGGCTTGACCTCCGACCCCACCCCGAGGCCGGTCCTCCGCACGGGGTGTCGGCCCGGCTGCTCAGCCTGTCTCTGTTGACAATTCTCACAAAGAGTCTGTAGAGTCTCTTGCCTCTGACATAATCCAGAGAGGCCCCATCCACTCCCCCTGTGGCGGAGGGCCCCAACAGTAGCCTCGGGAAAGGTGAATGACCCACCTCGCCCCCTCTGTCCTCCTGTGGTAATCCAACACCCGCGTCCCCTCTGTCCCCCTGTGGTAATCCAACACCCGCGTCCCCTCTGTCCCCCTGTGGTAATCCAACACCCGCGTCCCCTCTGTCCCCCTGTGGTAATCCAACACCCGCGTCCCCTCTGTCCCCCTGTGGAAATCCAATACCCGCATCCACTCTGTCCCCCTCCTGCAACAACTTCCAGTCCTCTGCAGTCAGGGCACTCCTGTAGCGCCCAAGCATCAGTCCAGCCACTCGCATTGATCTCACACACAGTCGCTCAGCCACCGGCCCGACTTCACTGATGTCATTCCCTGCAAGGTCCACCAGGTGCCCCAGGGTAACCACCTTGGCTGCCTTTAGGTTCCCAGACAGTCCTGGCGTGGCTGCTGTGGTGATGTCCAGCCTCGCCCCAAACACCAGCGGCTCCTCCAGTAGCCACTCCACTGAGCTGAGAGGTGCCGCTCTCAGCACCTTCATCAGTCCCCCATACTCTTAGCAGGCCTCTATAAAAAGGTGGCACCTCCTTGAGTGACAGTGTGTTAGGATTTACAAAGAAAAGTGACAAGCCCAGACCCACCCAGCCCTCCCACCTGTTCTGTCTCTGCAACCTGCCTCCATACCGCCCAGCCTTTCACATAAAGTCATTTCTGGATCCACTGGAGTCTAAAAGCTGCTGTTCTAGTGGGCAGGTGTATTAGCCCTTGGCCACCCTCCTCCCTTGGTAAATACAGAACACTTTGTGGGACCCAGTGATAACCTCCGCAGAAGAAATCAACTAGGATAGCCTGGATTTTAGCTAACAGGCCAGCCGGTGGCTCTAAAACTGTTAGTCTGTGCCACAGTTCTGAGGCTACCAGGTTGTTGACAATGAGGACCCGCCCCCTGTAGGAGAGGCGTGGCAGTAGCCACTTCCACCTCTGTAACCGGGCCCGGATAGCCTCAAGAGCTCCCTCCCAGTTCCTCTGCATCACCCTGTCCTCCCCCAGGTGAACCCCCAGGTACTTAAACTATTCCTGTTCCACTCCAGCTCCCCTGGTAACACAGGCTCTCCATCCCCCCAATGCCCTATTATAAAATAATCACTCTTTGTCCAGTTAACCCTCGCTGAGGAAATCACTCCAAAGCACCCCACAATCTGACTCAGTGAGTCCAGATCCCTCTGGCTGTTTGTCATGATGAGTACATCGTCTGCATAGGCCGAGAGACACACCCCGTCCAGCCCTGGTGCCCCCTTGAGTCCCTGCAGCCTCCTCCTAATCTGACACAGGAAGGGCTCTATAGCAAAACAGTACAGCATCCCAGAGAGAGAGCAGCCCTGCCTAATACCTCTGAGGACCTTGAAGGGAGCACTTAGCCCCCATTTACCTTCAGCACACTTTCAATGCCCCCATAAAGTGCCTTGATCATAGCCACGTAGCCAGGGCTGACACCAAAAGCCTCTATAGAGACAGTCCGCATGTCTGGGAACGCCCATGCAGGGTCTAGGAACGCCAAACAATAGACGCTGGGTTAGCTGGCTCAGCCTTGCTGGGGGCAGGGTCAGGGTGGGGTAAATTCCCCCGTTCTATCCATTCAGCAAAGTTAGAATTTAGCTGATAGCCCAGCCCAGGCAGACACAATCGGGGATTTAACCACCGCAGTAAACGCACATCTGAGCAGACGTCTTGTGTTCTGCTCTAGAACCCCCGAACCTGTAGTTTAGAGCCGCAGCACCGTCTTTTGGTGAATCAGCCCATGAGATATATGGGCGGTTTTACCCCACTCGCGCGCCAGCCGTAACATTGTGTGGGCGTTCCCACACATGCGGACTGTCTCTATTGTCCGCCAGTATTGGTGTTCGACCCGGTCGAAGGCCTTCTCCTGGTCTATGGAAACAAAACCAGTGTTTAAGCAGTGTTTAAAGTGTTTAAGCCCAATAGCCTGGAAACCTCCATGACATCACGGACTAGTGAAATGTTATCTTTGACTGACACAGTAAGATTGGTCTGTATGTATGACCTGCTCTTAGCCTGATTGCCAGCACTTTAGACAATATCTTATAGTCTGTGCACAGTAACGCCATGGTCTCACATGTTTTGTCCTTCAATTCTCCTTCAATTCTCCTTTCTTTGGCAGCAGGGTGAGGAGCGCACACCTGCAGCTCACTGGCAGTAACCCGCCAGCCAGACTGTCATTGAACACTGCCAGGAGATCCCCACCCAGCACTCCCCAAAAGGCCTTGAAGAAATCCACAAGAGGCCATCCATACCAGGAGCGTGGCCATTTGCCATGCTCTGCAGTGCCATATACACCTCCGTCAAAGCCAAAGGCCGCTCCAACTCTCTGTTCGCCTCCACAGACGCCTGCGGTAGGCTCTCATAGAACTCCTCCACCTCTTCCGCCTCTCCAAGCTCACATGCATAGAGGTCAGAGTAAAACACCACAGCTCCCCCCCCCCCCCCCCCCCCAAAAAAAAAAACATTTCCTAAAGTGAGCGTCATCCAACAAGGTGTTACGCCCCAAATCTAGGGTTAGGACTGTAACATGAAATACGCAGAAACAAGTATCAAATTTGCAACTAAAATGTTTTATTGCTCAAAAAAGGGAAAGGGGGAATGAGGACGCTCTAGCTGACAGGGAAATCTGGTCCAGCAGGCCGCCGCCTTCAATACCTGATGTTAACCCCTCGGTCGGCACTGCTGTTCCCTACCACAAAAGGTAGCGCCTCGTTCCTGCAACACACACAGAAACAAACATGATTTATAAACAAAGACCAAAATGCACAAAGAAAAACAATTGAATGAAATGGTGTGTAAATGCACGGATGAGGTTACAGGTCTCACACTCCAGTACAACTCTATTGTCAGGTTGAAAGTGAGTCCTCTATATAGGCAGACAGACAGGGCTGCTATCCAATCAGCAATCCAATCAGCAACCAAATCTCCAACCAGC
Organism: Poromitra crassiceps; assembly: GCF_964638095.1. Taxonomy (NCBI): domain Eukaryota; kingdom Metazoa; phylum Chordata; class Actinopteri; order Beryciformes; family Melamphaidae; genus Poromitra; species Poromitra crassiceps. Next base: position 20,759,096 of record NC_139635.1, read on the forward strand.
TGCACCTGGGAAAGACTGAGCCAAAGACACTGTCGACCACAAGATAAACACCCGCAACCAGGAAGTATGTCACGGAAATAGCTAACGACGAGGAAAATGGACCGGACTCTCAGTCCATTGACGAGTCGACACATAAACTATATAATTCAAAGAAAAGAAGAAAAACAAACGACACAGTCGTAACACCCCCCAACCCAGAAAAAAGTTCCCCCCTCAAAAAAAAGAGAGGACAATTTGGAAAGTACTTTTAAGTATGTGAAAACATATTCACAATATATTTTACCTTTAACTATATCTGTGCCCGTTAATGCAGCATCAAATTACTTTAAAGGTTGTACTTTTTTTTAATTCAAGGAGGCATCTCAATGCACGAAAAACATTGTCTGTGCCCTTTTTGTGTCGGATCTCGAGGTTGTAATCCTGTAGGAGTAACCACCCCATCAACCTCCGATTTGCGTTCCTCATCTGATTCACAAACACAAGCGGATTATGATCAGTGTACACCATCACAGGCAAATATGTGGAACCAATGTACACTTCAAAAAACTGTAAGGAGATAATTATTATTATTATTATTTCTTATTATTATTTCTTATTAAAATGCAGTACGCACTTTTTGGTTTCACATTATTAATAAAAGCATCTACCAACACAAGGCAGTGATCAGAAAAAGGCACCGGTGTAATGGCACAAGCCTTAATAATCTGTGAGTGATGCTCAAATACATCAATTCTGTCCAACCTCGCCTGCTAGATGTAACCATCCCTTGCATGTGCCCATGTATATTGCCTGGTGCCACCATGTAAATTGCGCCATACATCACAAAGTTCATGAGTTTCAATCAGCCTGGACAAGATGGTGCGTGATGCCATATTTGGCTCCTTATGGTCCCTGTCGAGATCACTGGCTGTGCTAAAATCACCCCCAATAAATAGGTACTCATCTTTCTTACATTCTCCTATCACCTCTGAGAGTTTATCCAAAAACACATTTCTCTCAGTTGCTAACACTGGCACACAAACATTGATCAATACAACAACCCTGTTTTCAAAAACTGCCCTTACTTCCTCCCCTCCCCTCCACCACCTCATTCACCTCCACAGAGGCAGGCTTAAAATCTTTAGAAAAAAGTGTAGCTACCCCCGCACTATAGTGGAGCTCTTGTGGCTGAGAATAACAGTCCTCTCCCACTCCCTCTGCCACTCTACTGAGTTCGCTGCATTGCTATGCGTTTCCTGTGCAAAACACAAAAACAGGCCCTCTTTTTACCAGCCCTACCACCATTTATATAAAGAGAGGAAAATCCGAACCTCATGATTATGGCTGCAATCAGCAGGAGCCACACAAAAGAACCCTTACTATATGACTGTAATACTTGTGTTTCATTGAGAGAAGATGTGGATTTGACTTTAGACACAATATTCCTGAGTCTAATTATTTCTGAGCTACTGAGACACTCTCCCCCTGTTTGCTTCATGATAGCCTCAGCAGAGCCAAGGAAAATTAGATTTATCAGGGAAGAAAACCTCAAACTGCAGGTCTTTCTTCCTCCCCTTTGTCCCCGCCAGATAACATTTCACTTGATCCACTGTATACCCTTCTCCACTTCCATTGGGCCCTGTGAGGACGTCTCTGACCCCTCCCTGTCACTGTCTGCATCCGAGGACGCCCCACAGTATTCGTTCTCAGAGAGGGGAGAGGAGCCTGTGACTTTTTTGTTCTTAGCGGGCCTGTTGCTTTTCCCGTTTCTGTCTCCACCGAGCAGCAGGCTGTAGCCGGCGCAATCCTCACACCATGCCGCCTCGTCAACTGCTCAAACCCTGTATTCACTCCCTGAGCCATCCCAGCCAGCGATCAAACGCTGCGGGACGCCCAACAGCTCGCCCAACTCCCCTAACAGTTTGTCATCAAAGGCAACGATAGACAAAAAAAAACGTTACAACCAAAAAAAATACACCAAAAAAAGAGACAACTCACTGAAAGGGGGGGGAAATGCCAGCCACTCTCCACACACACACCTCCAACTTCCACCTCCACCCCCAGCACACACACAGAGAGAGAGAGAGAGAGAGAGAGAGAGAGAGAGATCTAGGTTCACTATAAGCCAGTGATTTTCAACCTTTATCAAGGGCCCCTAATTTAGTCCACCTCTGGGCCCCATTGATGAGATTTTGGCTCTCAAAACAAAAATGAATGTTTCTGATATTAATTTGTCTATGACTGTATTGTAGCTATAGAGATAAAAGTGAAACCACTGTATGTTGCACAACAAACATTCTCCATGACTTTCGACTATCATTTCAGAAGTGAGACTTCCCCTATAGCAACCAGAGAGAGAACTGAAGGCAAGAGCCTCTGCAAAAGTTGGTAAAAACAGGAAACGTGCCCAGATGCTGTTTCAGCTGAAGCAATCACCCAGCATGATTCAGCAGATCTCACAGAGGTAGACAGCCGCTGGATAATGAATGCTACAGTACATGTCCAATTGATGTAGATAGGCTAACCTGGCTTAACCTAGATCTTCCACACCTGTTACAAATGATTTGCATATACAGCAGAACATAATACAGTAAAAAGAAAAATATTGCAACAGTGCAGTATATTTAAATTCTTCAATTGCTGTGCACACAATCTACTGTACGGTAAAAATCTGTAAACATTAACATGACAGCAGAACAATGTGTACTTTCAACAAAGTAGTAGCCTAATATAATACAATAAAATAAGAAATAGATTCACATTTCTGCAATCAAATTAAACAAAGATGACCTGTGTGAGGACATGAAACATTTGATCATGACTCATATGATAACATTTCGCCTTTCGCCATTTTTTTAATTTGACCTTTATTTAACCAGGTAAAAATCGGTTGAGAACCAGTTCTCAACCAGCGAGGATTAAACAATTGAGTGTACGGTGCTCATTTCACATATAAAAGGATTATTTACCTCCATGTCCAGAGCAGAGGAAGACCTATGTACTGAAGAGCACTGCTGTGTCAAAACCCATGGTATGAGAGACTATAGTAGCCTACCATGGAGTGACAATAAAAATCTTGAATCTTGAATCTTGAATCTTGAACCTAAATCTAACAATGTTGTCAGTTAAAAAATGAAAATAAATACATAGCCTAATAAGTCTAACTGTGTTGATCTGTGTATTCTTGCTCCGCCTCTCTCTCTCTCTGCCCATTCTAGGTCAGAGACATGTCTAGTCAGACATGTTTAGTATGTTTTAGTAGCCTGTTTACAGAGCGCGATGTCTGAAACACCTCAGTTGTTAGTGACCGCCGTGGATGCAGTGCGCGGAGCCAGAAAGTAGTGCCAATAAATAGTGCGGTCTGATCAACAGCAAGACTGTGTTTTATTGTTGAAATGAGATGTCATAACACATGCTTTCTTTAGGAGTAAAACTCTGTGACTCTAGAATGTCCGCCAGGACTCGTTTTTCTCCAAGCTAGAGCTCCGCCCACGGGACTCATGGATCGGCAAGTCAGCTCCCCATACACTCTACAACTGATATGGAGTTCATACAACTTTATGTCCAATAATTAACTACCCCTTTAAGTTTGATGTCATTGCTCCATCCATTAAGACACTAAGGGCCCTATCTTTGCAAGGGCGGTAATTTTGCGTTAGCGCCCGTTTTGTGCTGGAATATCGATTAGGGCAAAGCCCTAATTGTGGGCATGTCGGCCCGCTGCGCTTCACATCATCTCTGCGCAAACCTCCATAGGCGTGTTTATGCCCAAAACAGTATTCACAAGTGTGAGATCACTCTCCTTAAAAGCCACAGCGTCACCGCCATCACGTCTGTGACAGCAGCTTCTTTCTTGCTGAGTGCAAGCAGAGAAACAGATTGAGAGAGAGTGAGAACAGAGAGAGGGGGGGGGGGAGAGAACGAGAGAGGGAAGAGAGAGGGAGAGAATTGGAGGATGAACCAGTTCGGATTCGTAACGAAAATTGACGATGATGGAACGATCCATAAGTCGCGCAATTGTTTGCGCGCCGATGTCTATTATGTTAAGCCTACAGTGCGGAACCAACATTGTTGAATACGGCTGACTGGTCGGACAGATTTGACAACGGACTGTTTTTGCTGAACGTAGCTTCACTCAGCAAGCAGCAAACCGCTTCTTGTGACCAAATATCCCCGCATTCAAAGAACTTCATACTCCCAGAGCTGGCGTAATCCATATAAAAAACCCTCATGTTTTACCTGAAATGAAACATCCAGGTTTTGTGTCGGTTGGTTAAATTGCAGGGTAAGTTAGTCCCTCTATAAACCACAATATGTGTCCTTTCACTTTGGATTGAAAAATGCTTCTACCTGATTAAAGACAACGTAATATTTGATGCAATACATAAAAACATCAGTCAACATCAGATAATGTATTTTCTTTAATCAGGTGGAAACATTTTCAATAAAGTGGAAGGACACAGATAATGGTTTAGACTATAAATTATAGTGGGAAAAACTTCCCATGCCTGGCCATTCACTAACATGACAGTAAGAAAGGCAGATGTAACCAAATCTAACTGACATCACTATTGTGAACACAAAACAAACACTTCTGATATAATATATAAGTGTTTTAGTAGTGCATCACTCAATACAAAAAATAAAGGCTTTGATAGAACCGAAAGCCTATATGACTGCTTAGTCTGCAGATAAAACACAATGACAAAAGCCATAGTAATTTAGACTCAGGTGTGCCTAAACTGTCACAAAAATGTGAAATTATTATCCCTTATTATTGGACAGGAGAAGCAGATCTGCTGAAAAAAATCCCCCCAAAGTCTATAGATCCCCCCCAAAATCTATAAACCCCCTTATCTGAAGAACAAAAGGGGGGAATTCCCCCCCAGTTTGCAAAGTGAATTTTAAGGCCTGTAGGCTATAACATACACATCTAAAAATATTTGTTTCTTTAATAGGGTAGGAATGTGTGAGATTTGAATTCTAGCCTATTTCAATAGCCTATGTCAGAATTAGAGAAGCTGGTCTTGCATGCATGCAATTGCAGGGAAAGAGGTTACTGCACTGGCCGGACAGGTGTTTTGCCAAAAAGTGATTTGCGTTTTGAATTGGATTAGGGGAACGAGCGTCTGGCGGGGCGGGAGTCTGTGTGTAGACCAGGGAGGGGTGCTTAAGTGTGGGGTGCGCAGGTTCAGCTAGTGCGCCGGTCTCCCCCGGAGAAGGTGGGAGCTGGGCTGGGTAGGCAGGCTGGGTGGTGGGGGTGGGTCGGGTCCCCTGGGTGTTTTGGGCCGGCCATGGGGCTCACAGGATGGGGAGAGGCAGCGTGGAGCGAAATCAGTTTCTGGCCTCAGTCTCTAGTGTGTGGTTGTAAAGTTTCATGAGGCCGATCCGTTAAAGTGTCATGGAGGTTTTGTGAACTTAGTACACTGAAGGGCCTGTGAATTATATACAACTGGGGACATAATGTCTGTGAGTTATATATTACTGTCCTCTGTACACAACTGATATTATGTGTAACAATGTTATATTTTCTGTGTCTTTTGTTTAGAGGAGAGGGCAAACACCTCAAACATGTCCCCATGTTGGCAGCTACAGTTTTCACACCATGTAGCGGAAATTGGATGGGTTGCAGCTACTGAGAATTCACACTTTTTTAAGTGTTGCTTCTTTTCTTGCAGATAGACAGAGACCATTTCCTGTCTTTTAGACAGCTGCACACTCTGACAGGCGTTGTCGTGTAGACTTAGCTTTAAGAAAAACAAAGCCAAGGCTGCACCCATCTTTTATTTGTATCTTTCCTTCACTCTGAGCGCCTGCGACCAAAAGGTAAGCCTACTAACACTTTTATTATTATGTTCTCTCATAAGTATTTTGGTCATGGGTTTCATAGACTTTCTGTGATAAAACATCTAAAAGCAAGAATCTCTGGCAAAATTTTATCAATGGGGGTTCGTGGTCTAATGTGTGTCAGTTTAGGGGTCCTCGGCGTGAAAAAGTTTGAGAACCACTGCTTTAGTGGCTCCATGGCTTTGACAAAAAATTATATGGAAATGAATAATGCTTTTTTTTTTTTACTTATCATTGTGGTAGGCCTGAAGTAATTATTATATTCTCCTATTTATTTATTTTATTTATGGGTGCCTGGCTTAGCTGAGGGTGAACAGAGACATGGAAGCTGTGATTGGACTGTTGATGGTGCTACTCGGAGTCTCTCACGGTGAGCTGTTTCACTATTTGACACATACATATTATTGATATATTTCTTGTGGATGAGCTGTTTTGTGTTGAAGCAGTAATCCATACTGTTATATGAATGTGACCGGTCCAGTAAGTATAGGAGGTTGACCTATAAGGCAGAATGTTCAAGGAATCATCCAACTACTCGAGCCATAAAGGAGAATTTAGGTATTTTTCAACCTGGACCTTATTATTATTATTCTTTTTTTTTTACTTTTTTTTTTAACTAGGCCTAATTAATGAGTGCAGAATGTTTTTTAAACCGATGCAGTGTTGAGCGAGATCCAGCTGCGCAACGGGGTGGAACAAAGGCACACAGGGCATCAGGGCACCGTGCATGTACCTCCTGTAAAGAGCTTATTTATAAAGGGCCATGCACAGGCTCATATCATATCTTATATGATACAGAGATAACTTTAGGTTATGTACATAACCCAGGTTTTATGAATAAGATGAGTGCGGTTCTCATAATGGGATCAGGCCCCCCCTGAGAGGAGCAACAAGCAGAGAGGAGAGGGTTAACAAACACGCTGCTGCCTGCAAGGTAATGCTGGTGTCTCTTTTACAATAACAATCTGAGCTTGTGTCCGTTGCAAAAATAGACTTGGTTAGTGGACGTAAGCACAGGCTGCCAAGGCAGGAGGAGCACGCGGGCAAAGTGGCTGCAATCTTGGTCAGTACTGCACCAATTTCAAAAATGTCTGCTCACATCATTATACAAAATAATAATAATAAATAAATAAAGGAAAATAGGGTCCAGGTTTAAAAATACTGAATTGTGATAAATACCTTTAACACGATGTTACATTTCCAAGGTTACAGACAGAGCAGGAGACAAAACACAAAATGTTTAATTGATTTGCTGTCAGCAAAGAGAAAAATGTGCAAAGAAACCAGGGCCTGTATCGACTCTTAAAAATAATCCTAACTTTAGGACTTCTACATTTTTGGTCTAAGAGTATTTCACAAAGTGAAAGAAACAAGCTGGAGCACACGGTCAAAGTTAAGGCAATTTAATAAGTGCACTTATTAAATTGCCTTAACTTTGACCGTGTGCTCCAGATTCAGTCCCCTTTTCTGAGAAGCACCGGTTGGGCGCAGTTCGTCAGCTGAAGCGCAGATTTCCCTCTATTTCACAAAGTGTTTTAGCGCTAAAACCAGCTCCTAAATCTGTGACAGGTTAGAACTCAAGAGGACTCTAAGTCACTAAGAGCAAATCACAAACAATCTTAAAATGGCTGCTGCTGGCAATCCACCTCGAAATGGCGTCAACATTTAGCCACCCCCAACCGGGACCTCAATAATGATTAGGTGTGTGTGTGTGTGTGTGTGTGTGCGGGGGGGGGGGGGGGGGGGGGGGGGCAGGCATGAGGGAGGGGGTAGCACCAAGGGGGCGGGCAGGAGTATTGCCATGATTGGCAACTGAACTGTTGGCCCTGAAAGAAAGTGCATTGCTGTTATTTCAATGCTTATGTTGCTTAATTGTCATTATATCATATTATGTGACTTTGATGAAACATGAGAATGATTGATTGTGTTTGTGTGTCACAGCTGTGAGTCATTATACGAGGCAAATCTTCAATTAGAGAAAAAAAAAACACTTAACCATCAAGTCGTGCTTCAGGGTCATAAAGCATTTTATCTAGGAGGACTCAATCCTCCTTATATAAAAGGGAGCATGTGGGCAATCTCTGTCTTGTCTGTTTCAAGAATTTTGGCGGGCCACAGCTATGCCATTCTTATCTGCGATCGGGCTGAAACTTTCAGGAAGTGTGCAGAGCACCCATGCGGGTGACCTGACCTGACGGAGACAGATTTTTTAATTAGGTAATTGTCCTAATTACCCAATGATGATGATGATGATGATGATGGTGGTGATGTCATCAGTGATGATGTCATCAGTGATGTCATCCTTCCTGGCTGAGGCTATATAAGTTCAATGATGTCATCAGTGACGATACATCAGATGGGCAATTAGGCCCGCCCCCTTTTAGGGGGAAAACACAAGCCTCTCCCCGTTGACTTCAATGTAAAATAGCACTACCCCAAAAAATAATAGAAAAATAATCAATCTCGTTTATTAATGACCCCAAAACACCATGACATGACAATATATTACAACTCGTCTGGCCATAGAATGGGCAAGAAACACCGGAAATATTACTTTGACCCATCTAAAATCATGTGACTCATGTCACATATTTACATTACAGCCCCGAGCCAAGTAGCCTACAACGACGCTGGGCTCCACTACAACAGCATTTAATGTCGGAAGACTAAATTAGCAACAGACGGAACTAGGTCAGAGACGGGTCATGAGTTACATGATTTTAGATGGGTCAAAGTCATATTTCCAGTGTTTCTTGCCCATTCTATGGCCAGACGAGTTGTAATATATTGTCATGTCATGGTGTTTTGGGGTCATTAATAAACTAGATTGATTCTATTATTTTTCTATTTTTTTGGTAGTGCTTGATTGATTGATTGATTTTCTTTTTTTAAGTAAATTTAAACAAACAATGATCAAACGTAAAACCAACAAAAACACCCAAAATACATACAGTGAAGTTGTACAGCATGAAAACCACCACCTGAACCTACTTAAAGAGCTGTGCTTGCCTTCTATTCCAGGCCAAATGAAACTCATTTTCAACATCCTTTACATCACACACATTGCATATCCTGTTCTCTTCTGGTATAGCTGTGAACCGCCCTACTTCAATGGCAAGAGGCAGAATACCAATTCTCAGCTGAGCACATAAAGACCTCTGGTTTCTGGTTAGAAAGGAAGTGACATAGGGCCGCTCAGGACCAAAACGCTGCTTCATCTGATCTAAGCTTAGGTTTAGACCATATGTCATTTGCCCATTCCTCTCTGTATAATTAAGAGATAACTTGTGTTTCACCATATTAACGTTACAGCAAAGCATGTTGCTATTTTACATTGAGGGGTAACGGGGAGAGGCTTGTGTTTTCCCCCTAAAAGGGGGCGGGAACATGTGCCGCCAGCAGCTGCCTACAAAATGACGTATTGCCGATTTGGTGTATATCATCACTGATGTCATCCGTGATGATGTCATTCGTGATGTCATCCGTGATTATGTCATCAGTGATGTCATAGAGCAGGCGAGGCCGTGTAGCGGCCGAGCTGCGTATGCGACGCGCAGTGGGCGAGCTGTGTATGCGAGCTGCAGGCCGGGCAAGGCCATGTAGCATCCGAGTTAGCGAGCCCGCGCAGCGGGCGAGCCTATAGGAATCGAGTGTGTGTAGCACGTGAGATGCCTAGTAGCATTAAAAGTTCCTAGCAAGAGTTTCCTCTTAAAACCTGTTCACAAGGTGCTGGGACCAACCTTTTCTGAGGAACAAGGAGAACTCTTAAGCTAAGAGAAAAGGCGGGGTTGACCTGTTGCTATGGATGATGTCATGTTTCATGAAACTTGGCTTGCTGTGTCTCTGTCAGTGAAGTCGTCATAGAAATAACATAGGAGACAAAGTTATCATAGGTAACTAAAACTAAACTAAAAGTAAAAAAGTAGTTGTGGATTTTTTTTTTACCTCAAATGAAAAAAATAAAAACAAGACTTTAGGTCCTCTTTGTTTGCTCGAATGTGTCAACACAACAAGCACGAGGAGGCATTGGCACATATGTTTATTGTGAGTGGGGCGTCTACATGACTCAGTCAACTGCCTTCACAAAGTGTTGTCTTTCCATTGTAATATCTATTCTGAATGAAACCTTTCCCCTGACAAATACCCCCATATAAATAAATACATTTACAAAAAACTTATCTTAACTCTGAATTGAAAACAAAGTTTAAAAAATGAAATAAAAACTATTGAAAATAAAACTATAATGATCCAGGTAGGAGGTATCATGTTGCCAAAACTTGCCATATTCAAATAAAGATTGTAAAATAAAAATGTAGGCTGTGTGTGATTTAACATGAAACAAAGAATACTAGGCTATTGAGTCAAGTATATGTGCAGCTACTTGTTGTCAGCCTCTTACATGTCTGGCAGTAAGGTATCCATCAGAAGCCTCATCAACATCAGACTACAATAACCATGGCTGATAGTGAGAAGTGCAAACACAAGCACAAACCAAACTAGATGCAAGAAGAGCTTTTACTTCTTGCCCAACTTGTGTATGAAATGATGAAAGGGATTATTACATTATTATTAGGGGTCCAAGCACGAAGTGCGTGGATCCCTATTGTATCTGTTCCGTTTATTAGGGGTCCAAGCACGAAGTGCGTGGATCCCTATTGTATCTGTTCCGTTTATTATTATTATTATTCTGCCCTAAAACAGCATGCACGTCAAAAACCGTAAGGGCTACAGTAGCCAGACCTTGCACATAGGTTGGAAATGTGCCCCACTGCTCAGAGACAAAAAATTAGCCATATTGGCCAGATGGTGGCGCTATAACAGACCCCTTTGCGTATTGATCCATAACTCACACCCATTTAAGCCTGCTAGATTTTCCAAAAAAAAAAACGAACTCGTCCTAGGCCATTTGCCCGAATGAGCCCAAACTTTTTCTGTGTCATCTCTGGACTTCCCTGATCTAAAGTTGTATAAAGAATTTGGATACGTGAAATCGTCTTGAAATGATAAATGTTTAAACTTTGACACTATGTCATCATAGATGACATCATAGATGACATCATAGATGACATCATAGATGACATCATCAGTGATGTCACAAGACTGTCACCTTCTCTATGACGACGTCAGTTATGACATCATAAATGACATCATAAATGACATCATAAATGACATCATAAATGACATCTGTCCCATCATAGATGACATCATCAGTGATGTCACAAGACTGTCACCTTCTCTATGACGACGTCAGTTATGACATCATAAATGACATCATAAATGACATCATAAATGATCAAGACCTCTGATCAGGTCATGATGTCAGAGGGGGGACATACACCCCCCAAGTCACCGGAAGCTTGGACCCCGCATCGCCGCTTGCGGCTATATTTATTATTATTATTCCGCCCTAAAACAGCATGCACCTCAAAAACTGTAAGGGCTACAGTAGCCAGACCTTGCACATAGGTTGGAAATGTGCCCCACTACTCAGAGACAAAAAAATTGCCATATTGGCCAGATGGTGGCGCTATAACAGACCCATTTGCGTATTGACCCATAACTGCTGAACCGTGAGGCGTAGAATCAAAATTCCACATCTGCTGGATTCCCTGGATCAATACGCATCTATCCATATAGACCACGCCCATTTAAGTCTGCTAGATTTTCCGCCATATTGGACTTTCTCAGAAAGAAAAAAAAAACGAACTCGTCCTAGGCCATTTGCCCGAATAAGCCCAAACTTTTTGTGTGTCATCTCTGGACTTCCCTGATCTAAAATTGTATAAAGAATTTGGATATGTGCAACCGTCTTGAAATGATAAATGTTTAAACTTTTGATAAACAAACTCGTCCTAGGCCATTTGCCCGAATGAGCCCAAACTTTTTCTGTGTCATCTCTGGACTTCCCTGATCTAAAGACTTACAAAGAATTTGGATACATGAAACCGTCTTGAAATGATAAATGTTTAAACTTTGACACTATGTCATCACCGATGACAGTCTTGTGACATCACTGATGATGTCATCTATGATGTCATCTATGATGTCATCCTTCCTCTACATAACATCGCGCACACACACACACACACACACACACACACACATGCACACACACACACACACACACACACACACACACACACACACACACATGCACGCACATATACACCTATACACACACACACACACACACGCCACACACACACACACACACACACACATACACACACACACACACACACACACACACACACACACACACACACACACATATACACATACACACACACACACACACACACACACACACACACACACATATACTCACACATATACACACACATATATACACACACACATATACACACTTACACACATATACACTAACACTACTATTACTACTGCTACTACTGCTTGAACCCGGTCAGGTCACCAAATCTCAACCAAACTTTGTGCACTTGTGCACATACCAACTCTGACTAAATGTGCAATTCAGTGTCTATATTATCTGACATACACCCCCCAAGTCACCGGAAGCTTGGACCCCACATCGCCGCTTGCGGCTATATTTATTATTATTATTATTACATTACTGTTATTAAAGGACAATTTAGAGTTGGGTAACTTTAAGAAAAAAGAAGCGTGAGAAAATGTATGCCTGCAAATAAGTGTGGTTTTCTGCTACAAACCACAGATGTGTGAGAAGTGCTGGTATTTCTTTGCAGTCTCACGTGAGGGCAGAGATTGCAGAATAGACCCTTTTCACGGGGGCCATTTTGTGTTAAAAAAGCAGGGTGAACACAGGTGCAAGCAAAACACTAATGAGGGTTTCCAACTCCCAGTCATGGAAGTTGGAAGACAAAAATATGTCATCCCTGCCGTGCTCTATTCATGTGTGATTAACCATATAGTAGACATTTCATTGTAGTGAGACCATTTCTCGAAACTTGGCCTCACTGTATAAAATTACTTATTGTGACCTCTAGGTCTCAGTCACATAATGAGTATACTCACAACCTCATGAAACTTTACAACCACAAACTAGAGACCTATAGGGCATTCAGGGGATGTGTGGCTTTATAGGTTGACAATAAGGGAATTTCTGAGCAATGTCCATAACAGAAGTGCTCGCCACCCAATCACAGAGACATGCAAATCTTGCGGAAATCTAATGTTCAAAGGTTTTTGATACCAAATCACAGCATGAATTTTTCTATGGTGTTCCTCAAGATCTCATGGCCATATCTTACGCCCAGTGCAAGGGTAAGGGCAAGCGTTCTCTTTGCTAGTTTTTAGCACTCAAAAATCTCCCTTTTTCTCTTTTAATGACCACTGGGTCAGTAGCTACATCAAAGGACATGTTTCAGCAACCCAGTGGTAATTAAAAGGAATAAAGGGAGATTTTGAGTGCTAGAAACTAGTCAAGATAGCGCTTGCCCTTGCACCGGGCGTAAGATATGGCCCTTAGTGTGTTAATGCCTATATGTCCACCAGCTGTGGTACGGCTCCATACGGCTGCCTGAACAGACCCATGTGATCTTCAGACACAGATCTGAACAGGTGTGTATTTTTGTCGTACCGCAGGTGTCGCCCATCTGTTACATTGGTCAGAGTCCATTCCAGCAGCTGTACCAGAGCCACACATGAGCCGTACATGGAGACATTGGGCTTTAGTGTGGTATTTTGAAGGGATGTTTGACCCTTTTTTTGATCAGTTCTTGAGTGGTCAAAAATGGTTAAATCTTGCACCAAATCTGTGTAACAAATATGTACCCCAAAATTGCTACAACAACCTCTGAGACATAATTGAGCATGGGGATGGCCGGTGTATGAGGTGGTTTATAAAGAGAAGCCCTTATACCCACTAAACTTTCAACATTTGAATAGACGCCTAACCAAAATATTATATTTATCACAGCTTTGTATCAACTTTATCTAGTGCTGAGCGGCATCTCAAATTAATCTTCAGGTGTCCAGCTTTCTATGTACTGTTGTTGCTATCTCACCCTAAAGATCCGCTGCCCCCCCTAAAAAAAAAGACAAAACATCGTGTCTGTAGGCAGGGTGGAGTGGAAGAGGTTAAATGAGCAGTCTGAGTTGTGGCTGATTGCCAAGAAGATCCTCCTGTCTGCAGACTGTGGTCTGACAGAGTCAGATACAGCAAACCTGTTACTCACAATACTACAGTATACACAATTTCATAGTCAATACATGAATATTTTCCAACACCTCAAATCTTGGATAATGGTTGTTGATTGTGAAATGTACTTTTTTGTGTCTTATTTGTCTGAATGTCTGTAGGTGTGGAAACCTTCTGTGATGCCAGACAGGATGGAGCTCAATGTTTCGGAGCTCTGGGAGGAAATGTGGTTCTCCAACTGATGAATGAGACCATCGACTCCTATACATACGAATTGACAAGGGACACAACTAAGAAAATGCTCCATGTGAAAAATAAAAAGGTTAAACTTGATGATGAAAACAGATCCTCCTTTACTCTCAGTAATGGACATTTTAGGATGAGTAACATCAATTGGCTGACGGTGCTGAATATACCCTTAAGATCCATTATGATGGATCCCAACTCGCAAAACGAAAACTACAACTGTCCATTCAAGGTAAATAATTACTCTCATGAACTGTTGGAGAAATTGGTAATAATGATAGGCTACATATTCCAGTATCTCATAGCCACTTGTCAATTGCAGCACAAAGTAGAGGACATGCTGTCTCAGTTTCGATTTATGGGAATGTCTCAATGTTAGTAATTTAACTGTGAATAATATCTGTGATTAATGTCATTTATAATACAGTGTCTATAATATCATTTTAAAACTAATTCAGCCGTATTGACATTCATATAAATTATTATCCTATATGTGTACACTGTATATTTTACCATTGCAAACTAATTGCACACCCGCAAATAGAAACATTGCACCTGAATATAGCTGTACATCAGCGTTGTCGTTAAAACATATTTCTCCAATTTTGGTGATTTTCATGTTTTTGCCTTGACTGAATACATACATCTTCATATATTTTGGGGATTTTATGACAACCAGGGAAAAAAACATTTGGTCAAGGTAAAAAAAACAGGCTGTTCCTCTCAGTTCCTGCAAAGTTGACATTTTGGAGGTTTTCACACAACATGACACACTGACTCTAATTGCATTGTTCAAAATGAGAGATGAGATCTGGAGCAAACAGTCAATTTTAGCAAATTTAATAGGTGCAACAAATAATGACTAACGTTTCGACACTAAACGTGTCTTCCTCAGAGTCAAAAACTCTGAGGAAGACACGTTTAGTGTCGAAACGTTAGTCATTATTTGTTGCACCTATTAATTTGCTAAAATTGACTGTTTGCTCCAGATCTCATCTCTCATTTTGAATCAGTTGTCCCTGGTCTGAGAAGCACCAGTCTGCAACGTTCGTCGGCTGAGGCGCGGATTTTCCCTTTTTGTTCTAATTGCATTGTGTAAGCTGATTCTGGCAAAGTCCAAACTGATGTGAGTCTATTCCCTCAGCTCGTGTGTCCTCCCCCGTGCTGCTCTCTGACTGTCTGTCCCAGGGGGAGATGTGGGTGTCCTGCTCCTGTGAGGGGATAGTCTTCAGTACAGCTGGACTCTGGACGGACGCACACTGACAGACACCCAGCTCTTCTCTGGAGATCATGAGAAGAACACAATCACTCTGATATCAGGCCTGTCAGGACAGCTCGTCTGCTCGGTCAACAATCACGTCAGCCATGCCACTGCAAGCAAGAGAATATCAGCCTGTGAAGGTGAGCCAGAACGTAACATATCAGCCTGCAGGTGAGCCAGAATGTATCAGCCTGTGAAGGTGAGTCAGAACATAACATATCAGCCTGTGAAGGTGAGTCAGAACGTAACATATCAGCCTGTGAAGGTGAGCCAGACCCTAACATATCAGCCTGTGAAGGTGAGTCAGAACCTAACATAGCCTGTGAAGGTGAGTCAGAACGTAACATATCAGCCTGTGAAGGTGAGCCAGACCCTAACATATCAGCCTGTGAAGGTGAGTCAGAACGTAACATAGCCTGTGAAGGTGAGTCAGAACGTAACACATCAGCCTGTGAAGGTGAGCCAGACCCTAACATATCAGCCTGTGAAGGTGAGTCAGAACCTAACATAGCCTGTGAAGGTGAGTCAGAACGTAACATATCAGCCTGTGAAGGTGAGCCAGACCCTAACATATCAGCCTGTGAAGGTGAGCCAGAACCTAACATAGCCTGTGAAGGTGAGTCAGAACGTAACATAGCCTCTGAAGGTGAGCCAGAACCTAACATATCAGCCTCTGAAGGTGAGCCAGAACCTAACATAGCAGCCTGTGAAGGTGAGCCAGAACCTAACATAGCCTGTGAAGGTGAGTCAGAACGTAAGATAGCCTGTGAAGGTGAGTCAGAACCTAACATATCAGCCTGTGAAGGTGAGTCAGAACCTAACATATCAGCCTGTGAAGGTGAGTCAGAACCTAAGCCTGTGAAGGTGAGTCAGAACGTGTGTGTATGTATATATGTGTATATATATATATATATTTTATATAATGTGTAGTAAGTATCTTCCTGTGTGTGTGTGTGGTGTATATATATATATATATATATATATATATCATATATATATTATATATATATATATATACATATACGGTATATATAATGTGTAGTAAGTATCTTCCTGTGTGTGTGTGTGTGTGT
>NC_139635.1:20775841-20833879 GCF_964638095.1 Poromitra crassiceps
CTGCAGCTCGCATACGCAGCTCGCCCACTGCGCGTCGCATACGCAGCTTGGCCGCTACACGGCCTCGCCTGCTCTATGACATCACTGATGACATAATCACAGATGACATCACTGATGACATCATCATGGATGACATCACTGATGATATACACCAAATCGGCAATACGTCATTTTGTAGGCAGCTGCTGGCGGCACATGTTCCCGCCCCCTTTTAGGGGGAAAACACAAGCCTCTCCAGGGAGAGGCTTGTGTTTTCCCCCTAAAAGGGGGCGGGGCCTAATTGCCCATCTGATGTATCGTCACTGATGACATCATTGAACTTATATAGCCTCAGCCAGGAAGGATGACATCACTGATGACATCATCACTGATGACATCACCACCATCATCATCATTGGGTAATTAGGACAATTACCTAATTAAAAAATCTGTCTCCGTCAGGTCAGGTCACCCGCACGGGTGCTCTGCACACTTCCTGAAAGTTTCAGCCCGATCGCAGATAAAAATGGCATAGCTGTGGCCCGCCAAAATTCTTGAAACAGACAAGACAGAGATTGCACACATGCTCCCTTTTATATAAGGAGGATTGAGTCCTCCTAGATAAAATGCTTTATGACCCTGAAGCACGACTTGATGGTTAAGTTTTTTTTTTTTCTTTAATTGAAGATTTGCCTCGTATAATGACTCACAGCTGTGACACACCAACACAATCAATCATTCTCATGTTTCATCAAAGTCACATAATATGATATAATGACAATTAAGCAACATAAGCATTGCAATAACAGCAATGCACTTTCTTTCAGGGCCAACAGTTCAGTTGCCAATCATGGCAATACTCCTGCCCGCCCCCTTGGCTACCCCCTCCCTCATGCCTGCCCCCCCCCCCCCCCCCCCCCCCCCCCACACACACACACACACACACACACACCTAATCATTATTGAGGTCCCGGTTGTGGGTGGCTAAATGTTGACGCCATTTCGAGGTGGATTGCCAGCAGCAGCCATTTTAAGATTGTTTGTGATTTGCTCTTAGTGACTTAGAGTCCTCTTGAGTTCTAACCTGTCACAGATTTAGGAGCTGGTTTTAGCGCTAAAACACTTTGTGAAATAGAGGGAAATCCGCGCTTCAGCTGACGAACTGCGCCCAACCGGTGCTTCTCAGAAAAGGGGACTGAATCTGGAGCACACGGTCAAAGGCAATTTAATAAGTGCACTTATTAAATTGCCTTAACTTTGACCGTGTGCTCCAGCTTGTTTCTTTCACTTTGTGAAATACTCTTAGACCAAAAATGTAGAAGTCCTAAAGTTAGGATTATTTTTAAGAGTCGATACAGGCCCTGGTTTCTTTGCACATTTCTCTTTGCTGACAGCAAATCAATTAAACATTTTGTGTTTTGTCTCCTGCTCTGTCTGTAACCTTGGAAATGTAACATTGTGTTAAAGGTATTTATCACAATTCAGTATTTTTAAACCTGGACCCTATTTTCCTTTATTTATTTATTATTATTATTTTGTATAATGATGTGAGCAGACATTTTTGAAATTGGTGCAGTACTGACCAAGATTGCAGCCACTTTGCCCGCGTGCTCCTCCTGCCTTGGCAGCCTGTGCTTACGTCCACTAACCAAGTCTATTTTTGCAACGGACACAAGCTCAGATTGTTATTGTAAAAGAGACACCAGAGCCCTGTACTACGAAACTAGTTTAACAGATCCGCGATAAGTCCCTTTGATCTGGTTTGACTGAACAGGATCAAAGCTATCTAGTTAACTGATAC
Organism: Poromitra crassiceps; assembly: GCF_964638095.1. Lineage (NCBI taxonomy): Eukaryota > Metazoa > Chordata > Actinopteri > Beryciformes > Melamphaidae > Poromitra > Poromitra crassiceps. The sequence goes on from NC_139635.1 coordinate 20,777,622, forward strand.
TACGACGCTGGTTTTTTACTAGGTAAGTGGACCTGGGATCTGCCTGTGCACGCGCACGTTTTTCGCTCGTGCACAGGCGCGCGTCCACGCGAAAGAGGTGCGCCAGCCAATCACATTATGAACAGCTGAGTTTATCCACGCCCACACCCATTTCCACACCCATTTCCTCGTTCAATGAAGCACAGTGCATGATCAGAGTTTTAGCGGATATTTAATGTATCCGCGATTTAATGTCAGAATGAAAATCCGCGTTGGATAGTCTGCTGAAGGGCTGTCTAAAGCAGCAGCTTGTATTCACATCAGTCATTTGATTTACTTTGATCAGCGATTGATACAGCTGCATTGATACAGGCAGCAGCAACAAATCTAAATGTGTAATCTCAGTCTATACATTTCCACAATCTGTAAGCCTATTTAGACCATAGATTTAGAAACGCATGCTCAATGAATAATGATCTCTATCACTCATGTGTGTGGTTGCACTGATCGAATAATTAATATATAAAATAGCCTAGTATAAAGCCTAATAGCCTACTATAAAAGAGAAAACTGCTGAACTGAATTGAGACGTATAGGCTTTTCTGGCATGTAGGAGAATATCACCCTCACTCCATTTGAGGGTCCATTCATGATATGCGCTGCGGTGATTAATAGTGATCATATTTCTCCACGCATCGTTGAGCTGTTAAGACATAAAGTGGTAAGTAGGCTTAATTTAATTATGTAGCCTACAGAGCCACAAATGTTTTTCTTGTTATATTCTCAGTTGACTGCAATCTATTTTTCATATGGCGATCTTATATGAACGGTGAGTGACTCCAGAGAGCCGATTATATGGGTCTGTCATGGATTTTGATCTTATCCTCTGAAGCTAACCTGGTCGCGACCAGGTTAGCTTTGCAGCGTCAGTTGCCATGGTGATTGAAAGTTAACTTGCTTTGTAGTACGGCTAAACCAGGTTTAAACTCAAACTTACTCGGATAAGGCATTAAACTAGTTTCGTAGTACAGGCTACAGCATTACCTTGCCTCTCTGCTTGTTGCTCCTCTCTCATAGTGCTTCTGTCTAGAGCTCAGGGGGAGCCTGATCCCATTATGAGAACCTCACTCATCTTATTCATAAAACCTGGGTTATGTACATAACCTAAAGTTATCTCTGTATCATATAAGATATGATAAGATATGATATGAGCCTGTGCATGGCCCTTTATAAATAAGCTCTTTACAGGAGGTACATGCACGGTGCCCTGATGCCCTGTCTGCCTTTGTTCCACCTCGTTGCGGAGCTGGATCTCGCTCAACACTGCATCAGTTTAAAAAACATTCTGCGCTCATTATTAGGCCTAGTTAAAAAAAAAAGAATAATCATAATAAGGTCCAGGTTGAAAAATACCTAAATTCTCCTTTATGGCTCGAGTAGTTGGATGATTCCTTGAACATTCTGCCTTACAGGTCAACCTCCTATACTTACTGGACCGGTCCCATTCATATTGAGTCAACATGGATTACTGCTTCAACACAAAACAGCTGATTCACAAGAAATATATCAATAATATGTATGTGTCAAATAGGGAAACAGCTCACCGTGAGAGACTCCGAGTAGCACCATCAACAGTCCAATCACAGCTTCCATGTCTCTGTTGTTCACGCTCAGCTAAGCCAGACAACCATAAATAAATAAATAAATTGGAGAATATAATAATTACTTCAGGCCTACAACAATGATAAGTAAAAAAAAAAAAAGCATTATTCATTTCCATATAATTTTTTGTCAAAGCCATGGAGCCAATAAAGCAGTGGTTCTCAAACTTTTTCACGCCGAGGACCCCTAAACTGACACACATTAGACCACGAACCCCCATTGATAACATTTTGCCAGAGATTCTTGCTTTTAGATGTTTTATCACAGAAAGTCTATGAAACCCATGACCAAAATACTTATGAGAGAACATAATAATAAAAGTGTTAGTAGGCTTACCTTTTGGTCGCAGGCGCTCAGAGTGAAGGAAAGATACAAATAAAAGATGGGTGCAGTCTTGGCTTTGTTTTTCTTAAAGCTAAGTCTACACGACAACGCCTGTCAGAGTGTGCAGCTGTCTAAAAGACAGGAAATGGCCTCTGTCTATCTGCAAGAAAAGAAGCAACACTTAAAAAAGTGTGAATTCTCAGTAGCTGCAACCCATCCAATTTCCGCCACATATTGGTGTGAAAACTGTGGCTGCGCAACATGGGGACATGTTTGAGGTGTTTGCCCTCTCGTCTAAACAAAAGGCACAGAAAATATAACATTGTTACACATAATATCAGTTGTGTACAGAGGACAGTAATATATAACTCACAGACATATGTCCCCAGTTGTATATAATTCACAGGCCCTTCAGTGTACTAAGTTCACAAAACCTCCATGACACTTTAACGGATCGGCCTCATGAAACTTTACAACCACACACTAGAGCCCGAGGCCAGAAACTGATTTCGCTCCACGCTGCCTCTCCCCATCCTGTGAGCCCCATGGCCGGCCCAAAACACCCAGGGGACCCGACCCACCCCCACCACCCAGACTGCCTACCCGGCCCAGCTCCCACCTTCTCCGGGGGAGACCGGCGCACTAGCTGAACCTGCGCACCCCACACTTAAGCACCCCTCCCTGGTCTACACACAGACTCCCGCCCTGCCAGACACTCGTTCCCCTAATCCAATTCAAAACGCAAATCACTTTTTGGCAAAACACCTGTCCGGCCAGTACAGTAACCTCTTTCCCTGCAATTGCATGCATGCAAGACCAGCTTCTCTAATTCTGACATAGGCTATTGAAATAGGCTAGAATTCAAATCTCACACATTCCTACCCTATTAAAGAAACAAATATTTGTAGATGTGTATGTTATAGCCTACAGGCCTTAAAATTCACTTTGCAAACTGGGGGGGAATTCCCCCCTTATGTTCTTCAGATAAGGGGGATCTATAGACTTTGGGTTTTTTTTTTTCAGCAGATCTGCTTCTCCTGTCCGATAATAAGGGATAATAATTTCACATTTTTGTGACAGTTTAGGCACACCTGAGTCTAAATTACTATGGCTTTTGTCATTGTGTTTTATCTGCAGACTAAGCAGTCATATAGGCTTTCGGTTCTATCAAAGCCTTTATTTTTTGTATTGAGTGATGCACTACTAAAACACTTATATATTATATCAGAAGTGTTTGTTTTGTGTTCACAATAGTGATGTCAGTTAGATTTGGTTACATCTGCCTTTCTTACTGTCATGTTAGTGAATGGGCAGGCATGGGAAGTTTGTCCCACTATAATTTATAGTCTAAACCATTATCTGTGTCCTTCCACTTTATTGAAAAGGTTTCCACCTGATTAAAGAAAATACATTATGTGATGTTGACTGATGTTTTTATGTATTGCATCAAATATTACGTTGTCTTTAAACAGGTAGAAGCATTTTTCAATCCAAAGTGAAAGGACACATATTGTGGTTTATAGAGGGACTAACTTACCCTGCAATTTAACCAACCGACACAAAACCTGGACGTTTCATTTCAGGTAAAACATGAGGGTTTTTTATATGGATTACGCCAGCTCTGGGAGTATGAAGTTATTTGAATGCGGGGATATTTGGTCACAAGAAGCGGTTTGCTGCTTGCCGAGTGAAGCTACGTTCAGCAAAAACAGTCCGTTGTCAAATCTGTCCGACCAGTCAGCCGTATTCAACAATGTTGGTTCCGCACTGTAGGCTTAACATAATAGACATCGGCGCGCAAACAATTGCGCGACTTATGGATCGTTCCATCATCGTCAATTTTCGTTGCCAATCCGAACTGGTTCATCCTCCAATTCTCTCCCTCTCTCTTCCCCCTCTCGTTCCCCCCCCCCCCCCCCCTCCTCTCTCTCCCCCTCTCTCTGTTCTCTCTCTCTCAATCTGTTTCTCTGCTTGCACTCAGCAAGAAAGAAGCTGCTGTCACAGACGTGATGGCGGTGACGCTGTGGCTTTTAAGGAGAGTGATCTCACACTGTGAATACTGTTTTGGGCATAAACACGCCTATGAGTTTTGCGCCGAGATGACGCGAAGCGCAGCGGCCCGACACGCCCACAATTAGGGCTTTGCCCTAATCGCTATTCCAGCACAAAACGGGCGCTAACGCAAAATTACCACCGTTGCGAAGATAGGGCCCTTAGTGTCTTAATGTCAAGTCAAGTCAAGTCAAGTTTATTTATATAGCCCTAATTCACAAGCATGTCTCAGAGGGCTTCACAGAAAGTATGTCTAGCTGATTCTAGCTAACACACAGTAACAAGAATATACAGAATAAAGATAACATTTGAACATTTGAAGAAAGCAGGAGAGTGGAGGAGGGAGGGAGAGGGAGGAGGGAGGAGAGGGGGGAGGTGGGGAGAAAATAGGAAATGTGGAGGAGGAGAGAACAGAGGAGGAGAGATGAGGGTGCAGGGGAGGGAGAGCCAGGGTAGGGGTAGGGTCTAGGGTTGGGGGAGGGGAGGGAGTAGGATACGGGCCCGGATTAGGGCGAGGGTGGGGAGAAATGGGAAATGTGGAGGAGGAGAGAACAGAGAAGGAGAGGTGGGAGGGTGCAGGGGAGGGAGAGCAGGGGGAATGTGAGAGGGAGGAGAGGGCAGAGAGGAGGAGAGAACAGAGAAGGAGAGGTGGGAGGGCGCAGGGGAAGGAGAGCAGCGGGAATGTGAGAGAGGGGAGAGGACAGAGAGGAGGAGAGAACAGAGAAGGAGAGGTGGAAGGGTACAGGGGAGGTAGAGTAGAGGTAGGGTCTAGGGTGGAGGGAGGGAGTAGGATACGGGCCCGGATTAGGGCGAGGGTGGGGAGAAATGGGAAATGTGGAGGAGGAGAGAACAGAGAAGGAGAGGTGGGAGGGTGCAGGGGAAGGAGAGCAGGGGGAATGTGAGAGAGGGGGGAGGACAGAGAGGAGGAGAGAGGCAGAGAAGGAGAGGTGGGAGGGTGCAGGGGAAGGAGAGCAGGGGGAATGTGAGAGAAGGGAGAGCAGGAAGTGGCAGGGATTCAGGAAATAGGGGAGAAGAGGAGAAGGAGCAGAGGGGGGGAGAAGGAGGAGAGAGCAGGAGACGGGAGGGGGGGGGCGGTGGGATGTGGGGGAGGAAAGAGCATGGAAAGAGAGGAGAACAAGAAGGGGGAAGAAGGGAAGAAGCGGGGGAAGGGGGAAAGAGAGAGGGGGGGGGGAGAAGATCAGACAACTGACTACTCTAAGCATTAACCAGAGCTAACTGGGACATAGTATCTAGCTAATCTACAGCCTAATCTGGCCTATCCTACCCTGCTCTAGTCTAATGGATGGAGCAATGACATCAAACTTAAAGGGGTAGTTCGGATTATTGGACATAAAGTTGTATGAACTCCATACCAGTTGTAGAGTGTATGGGGAGCTGACTTGCCGATCCATGAGTCCCGTGGGCGGAGCTCTAGCTTGATCTGAGTGGAGAAAAATGAGTCCTGGCGGACATTCTAGAGTCACAGAGTTTTACTCCTAAAGAAAGCATGCATGTGTTATGACATCTCATTTCAACAATAAAACCACAGTCTTGCTGTTGATCAGACCGCACTACTTTCTGGCTCCTCACACTGCATCCGCGGCGGTCACTAACACTGTGTACAGGTGTTTCAGACATCGCGCTCTGTAAACAGGCTACTAAAACATACTAAACATGTCTGACTAGACATGTCTCTGACCTAGAATGGGCAGAGAGAGAGAGAGAGAGAGAGAGAGAGAGGCGGAGCAAGAAGACACAGATCAACTGAGTTGGACTTATTAGGCTATGTATTTATTTTCATTTTTTAACTGACAATATTGTTAGATTTAGGTACTATAGTCTCTCATACCATGAGTTTTGACACAGCAGTGCTCTTTAGTACATAGGTTTTCCTCTGCTCTGGACGTGGAGGTAAATAATCCCTTTATGTGAAATGAGCACCGTACACTCAATTGTTTAATCCTCGCTGGTTGAGTTCTCAACCGATTTTTACCTGGTTAAATAAAGGTCAAATTAAAAAAATGGCGAAAGGCGAAATGTTATCATATGAGTCATGATCAAATGTTTCATGTCCTCACACAAGTCATCTTTGTTTAATTTAAATGCAGAAATGTGAATCTATTTTCTTATTTTATTTTATTATATTAGGCTACTACTTTGTTGAAAGTACACATTGTTCTGCTGCTGTTCTGCTCAAGTGACGTTGTTCTGCTGTCATGTTAATGTTTACGGATTTTTACCATACAGTAGATTGTTTGCACAGCAATTGAAGAATTTAAAATCTACTGCACTGTTGCAATATTTTTCTTTTTACTGTATTATGTTCTGCTGTATATGCAAATCATTTGTAACAGGTGTGGAAGATCTACAGATTATGCAACACACAGTGTAGTATAGTTTATTGTAGTGAGTTTCAGCTTTGAGTGAGATTTGTTTCGGGGGGGGGGGGGGTGTACGAGAAGTGACTGTTGCTCGGCAATTCAGTACAGAATCTGGGCACGTTTCCTGTTTTTACCAACTTTTGCAGAGGCTCTTGCCCTCAGTTCTCTCTGTGTGGTTGCTATAGGGGAAGTCTCACTTCTGAAATGATAGTCGAACGTCGTAGAGAATGTTTGTTGTGTAACATACAGTGGTTTCACTCTTATCTCTATAGCTACAATACAGTCATGGACTAATTAATATCAGAAACATTCGTTTTTGTTTTGAGAGCCAAAATCTCGTCAAAGGGGCCCTGGGGTGGACTAAATTAGGGGCCCTTGATAAAGGTTGAAAATCACTGGCTTATAGTGAACCTAGATCTCTCTCTCTCTCTCTCTCTCTCTCTCTGTGCACGTGTGCGTGCTGGGGGTGGAGTTGGAAGTTGGATGTGTGTGTGTGGAGAGTGGCTGGCATTCCCCCCCCCCCCTTTCAGTGAGTTGTCTCTTTTTTTGGTGTATTTTTGTTGGTTGTAACGTTTTTTTTTGTCTATCGTTGCCTTTGGTGACAAACTGTTAGGGGAGTTGGGCGTCCCGCAGCTTTTGATCGCTGGCTGGGATGGCTCAGTGAGTGAATACAGGGTTTGAGCAGCTGACGAGGCGGCATGGTGTGAGGATTGTGCCGGCTACATCCTGCTTGGTGGAGACAGAAACGGGCAAAGCAACAGGCCTGCTAAGAACAAAAAAGTCACAGGCTCCTCTCCCCTCTCTGAGAACGAATACTGTGGGGCGTCCTCGGATGCAGACAGTGAGGGGGAGGGGTCAGAGACGTCCTCACAGGGCGCAATGGAAGTGGAGGGGGGGGGGGGTATACAGTGGATCAAGTGAAATGTTATCTGGCGGGGACAAAGAAAAACCTGCAGTTTGAGGTTTTCCTCCCTGATAAATCTAATTTTCCTTGGCTCTGCTGAGGCTATCATGAAGCAAACAGGGGGAGAGTGTCTCAGTAGCTCAGAAATAATTAGACTCAGGAATATTGTGTCTAAAGTCAAATCCACATCTTCTCTCAATGAAACACAAGTATTACAGTCATAGTAAGGGTTATTTTGTGTGGCTCCTGCTGATTGCAGCCATAATCATGAGGTTCGGATTTTCCTCTCTTAATATAAATGGTGGTAGGGATGGTAAAAAGAGGGCCTGTTTTTATGAGCTACTTAAGCTCAAGTCTGTTAATGTGTGTTTTGCACAGGAAACGCATAGTAATGCAGCTAACTCAGTAGAGTGGCAGAGGGAGTGGGAGAGGACTGTTATTCTCAGCCACAAGAGCTCCACTAGTGCGGGGGTAGCTATACTTGTTTTTAAATATTTTAAGCCTGCCCAGGTGAATGAGGTGGTGGAGGGGAGGGGAGGAAGTAAGGGCAGTTTTTGAAAACAGGGTTGTTGTATTGATCAATGTTTATGTGCCAGTGTTAGCAACTGAGAGAAATGTGTTTTTGGATAAACTCTCAGAAGTGATAGGAGAATGTAAGAAAGATGAGTACCTATTTATTGGGGGTGATTTTAGCACAGCCAGTGATCTCGACAGGGACCATAAGGAGCCAAATATGGCATCACGCACCATCTTGTCCAGGCTGATTTGAAACTCATGAACTTTGTGATGTATGGCGCAATTTACATGGTGGCACCAGGCAATATACATACATGGGCACATGCAAGGGATGGTTACATCTCGCAGGCGAGGTTGGACAGAATTGATGTATTTGAGCATCACTCACAGATTATTAAGGCTTGTGCCATTACACCGGTGCCTTTTTCTGATCACTGCCTTGTGTTGGTAGATGCTTTTATTAATAATGTGAAACCAAAAAGTGCCTACTGCATTTTAATAAGAAATAATAATAAGAAATAATAATAATAATAATAATCTCCTTACAGTTTTTTGAAGTGTACATTGGTTCCACATATTTGCCTGTGATGGTGTACACTGATCATAATCCGCTTGTGTTTGTGAATCAGATGAGGAACGCAAATCGGAGGTTGATGGGGTGGTTACTCCTACAGGATTACAACCTCGAGATCCGACACAAAAAGGGCACAGACAATGTTTTTCGCGCATTGAGATGCCTCCTTGAATTAAAAAAAGTACAACCTTTAAAGTAATTTGATGCTGCATTAACGGGCACAGATATAGTTAAAGGTAAAATATATTGTGAATATGTTTTCACATACTTAACTCATTCACTGCCAACAACGTATGAACACGTTTTCAGAATCCAGCTGTTCCCTGCCAACAACGTGTTTACACGTTTTTGGCATCGATTTTTTTTTTTTGACGGTGGGTTGTGCATCTAAGCCTTTTACATCTCTTATATAATTATTGGAGCCACCGAACGTTTACAACCCATTCCACCGACCCACTAAGTGGCAACAGTGCTCTCCTTGCTAGAGGAAGGAAAGCATTTTTTTAACTTGTCAAGCCATTCTCAGCCCAGCCATTCTCCTTTTCGCGCTGATTGCTGGCGATGCGGGATTGCAAATTTACATAATAGATTCAGCCGATCTACTATGATCGGGTGATAGATTACAGGTGGACGAACACACTTTGAAACACGCAGCATAAATATGACCAGAATCGCAAAAGCTTCTCTCAACCAAAACTCCAAACGAGTGAGTCCATCCCGACTTCCTCAAACAGCGGCTGTGCAGACAGGCACAGGAGAGCAGCAAAGCACTGACTGGTGACAAGCTTGTCCGCCCACGGAGGGCGGAGTTGAAGCAACTCGAGAGGGAGGGAGAGAGAGAGAGAGAGAGAGAGAGAGAGAGAGGGAGGGAGAGCGAGAGGGAGGGAGAGAGAGAGAGAGAGCGAGAGGGGGAGGGAGAGAGAGAGAGAGAGAGCCAAAAATGAATGGTTAAAGTGACAGTTCCATCCAATTTCACAAAAAGCCGTTTATCTCTGAATATTCTTTTTCACGCTAAAACCATGCTGTATTCAACTGCTAATGCTTACATAACTACTAACTCTACAAACTAACTCTTTTAGACAGAGAAAGTACACATTCTATTAGTACTTTTGAGATATTGTATGTTCACAAACTCCAAGCTGAAACGAATCCTCGGCTCTTATAAAATGAGCCATAATCCTCAAAAAACGGCTTGGCAGAAGCTATCTACAGCAAAAAAAAACGTCTGGCAGTCAATGTGTTAAAAGTACTTTCCAAATTGTCCTCTTTTTTTTGAGGGGGGAACCTTTTTCTGGGTTGGGGGGTGTTACGACTGTGTCGTTTGTTTTTCTTCTTTTCTTTGAATTATATAGTTTATGTGTCGACTCGTCAATGGACTGAGAGTCCGGTCCATTTTCCTCGTCGTTAGCTATTTCCGTGACATACTTCCTGGTTGCGGGTGTTTATCTTGTGGTCGACAGTGTCTTTGGCTCAGTCTTTCCCAGGTGCAGCTGGTTGGAGATTTGGTTGCTGATTGGATTGCTGATTGGATAGCAGCCCTGTCTGTCTGCCTATATAGAGGACTCACTTTCAACCTGACAATAGAGTTGTACTGGAGTGTGAGACCTGTACCCTCATCCGTGCATTTACACACCATTTCATTCAATTGTTTTTCTTTGTGCATTTTGGTCTTTGTTTATAAATTTGTTTCTGTGTGTGTTGCAGGAACGAGGCGCTACCTTTTGTGGTAGGGAACAGCAGTGCCGACCGAGGGGTTAACATCAGGTATTGAAGGCGGCGGCCTGCTGGACCAGATTTCCCTGTCAGCTAGAGCGTCCTCATTCCCCCTTTCCCTTTTTTTGAGCAATAAAACATTTTAGTTGCAAATTTGATACTTGTTTCTGCGTATTTCATGTTACAGTCCTAACTCTAGACTTGGGGCGTAACACCTTGTTGGATGACGCTCACTTTAGGAAATGTTTTTTTTGGGGGGGGGGGGAGAGAGCTGTGGTGTTTTACTCTGACCTCTATGCATGTGAGCTTGGAGAGGCGGAAGAGGTGGAGGAGTTCTATGAGAGCCTACCGCAGGCATCTGTGGAGGCGAACAGAGAGTTGGAGTGGCCTTTGGCTCTGACGGAGGTGTATACGGCACTGCAGAGCATGGCAAATGGCCACGCTCCTGGTATGGATGGCCTCCTTGTGGATTTCTTCAAGGCCTTTTGGGGAGTGCTGGGTGGGGATCTCCTGGCAGTGTTCAATGACAGTCTGGCTGGCGGGTTACTGCCAGTGAGCTGCAGGTGTGCGCTCCTCACCCTGCTGCCAAAGAAAGAATTGAAGGACATAAAACATGTGAGACCATGGCGTTACTGTGCACAGACGATCAGAGATCTTGTCTAAAATGCTGGCAATCAGGCTAAGAGCAGGTCATACATACAGACCAATCTTACTGTGTCAATCAAAGATAACATTTCACTAGTCCGTGATGTCATGGAGGTTTCCAGGCTATTGGGCTTAAACACTTTAAACACTGCTTAAACACTGGTTTTGTTTCCATAGACCAGGAGAAGGCCTTCGACCGGGTCGAACACCAATACTGGCGGACAATAGAGACAGTCCGCATGTGTGGGAACGCCCACACAATGTTAAAAGGCTGGCGCGCGAGTGGGGTAAAACCGCCCATATATCTCATGGGCTGACTCACCAAAAGACGGTGCTGCGGCTCTAAACTACAGGTTTCGGGGTTCTAGAGCAGAACACAAGATGTCTGCTCAGATGTGCGTTTACTGCGGTGGTTAAATCCCCGATCGTGTCTGCCTGGGCTGGGCTATCAGCTAAATTCTAACTTTGCTGAATGGATAGAACGGGGGATTTACCCCACCCTGACTCTGCCCGCAGCAAGGCTGAGCCAGCTAACCCAGCATCTATTGTTGGCGTTCCTAGAGCCTGTATGGGCGTTCCCAGACATGCGGACTGTCTCTATAGAGGCGTTTGGTGTCAGCCCTGGCTACGTGGCTATGATCAAGGCACTTTATGGGGGCATTGAAAGTGTGCTGAAGGTAAATGGGGGCCTAAGTGCTCCCTTCAAGGTCCTCAGAGGTATTGGGCAGGGCTGCTCTCTCTCTGGGATGCTGTACTGTTTTGTTATAGAGCCCTTCCTGTGTCAGATGAGGAGGAGGCTGCAGGGACTCAAGGGGGCACCAGGGCTGGACGGGGTGTGTCTCTCGGCCTATGCAGACGATGTACTCATCATGACAAACAGCCAGAGGGATGTGGACTCACTAATCGGGCACTGGGGGGATGGAGAACCTGTGTTACCAGGGGGGCGTGCGTGGGACAGGAATAGGTTAAAGTACCTGGGGGTTCACCTGGGGGAGGACAGGGTGATGCAGAGGAACTGGGAGGGAGCTCTTGAGGCTATCCGGGCCGGGTTACAGAGGTGGAAGTGGCTACTGCCATGCCTCTCCTACAGGGGGCGGGTCCTTATTGTCAACAACCTGGTAGCCTCAGGACTGTGGCACAGACTAACAGTTTTAGAGCCACCGGCTGGCCTGTTAGCTAAAATCCAGGCTATCCTAGTTGAGTTCTTCTGCGGAGGTTATCACTGGGTCCCACAAAGTGTTCTGTATTTACCAAGGGAGGAGGGTGGCCAAGGGCTAATACACCTTCCCACTAGAACAGCAGCTTTTAGACTCCAGTGGATCCAGAAATGACTTCATGTGAAAGGCTGGGCGGTATGGAGGCAGGTTGCAGAGACACTCTTAAAACAGGTGGGGGGGCTGGGGGGGTCCGGGCTTGTCACTTTTCTTTGTAAATCCTAACACACTGTCACTCAAGGAGGTGCCACCTTTTTATAGAGGCCTGCTAAGAGTATGGGGGACTGATGAAGGTGCTGAGAGCGGCACCTCTCACTTCGGTGGAGTGGCTACTGGAGGAGCCGCTGGTGTTTGGGGCGAGGCTGGACATCACCACAGCAGCCACGCCAGGACTGTCTGGGACCCTAAAGGCAGCCAAGGTGGTTACCCTGGGGCACCTGGTGGACCTTGCAGGGAATGACATCAGTGAAGTCGGGCCGGTGGCTGAGCGACTGGGTGTGAGATCAATGCGAGTGGCTGGACTGATGCTTGGGCGCTACAGGAGTGCCCTGACTGCAGAGGACTGGAAGCTGTTGCAGGAGGGGGACAGAGTGGATGCGGGTATTGGATTACCACAGGGGGACAGAGGGGACGCGGGTGTTGGATTACCACAGGAGGACAGAGGGGACGCGGGTGTTGGATTACCACAGGAGGACAGAGGGGACGTGGGTGTTGGATTACCACAGGGGGACAGAGGGGACGCGGGTGTTGGATTACCACAGGAGGACAGAGGGGACGCGGGTGTTGGATTACCACAGGAGGACAGAGGGGACGCGGGTGTTGGATTACCACAGGAGGACAGAGGGGACGCGAGTGTTGGATTACCACAGGGGGACAGAGGGGACGCGGGTGTTGGATTACCACAGGAGGACAGAGGGGATGCGGGTGTTGGATTACCACAAGAGGACAGAGGGGACGCGGGTGTTGGATTACCACAGGAGGACAGAGTGGATGCGGGTGTTGGATTACCACAAGAGGACAGAGGGGACGCGGGTGTTGGATTACCACAGGGGGACAGAGGGGACGCGGGTGTTGGATTACCACAGGAGGACAGAGGGGACGCGGGTGTTGGATTACCACAGGAGGACAGAGGGGACGTGGGTGTTGGATTACCACAGGAGGACAGAGGGGACGCGGGTGTTGGATTACCACAGGAGGACAGAGGGGGCGAGGTGGGTCATTCACCTTTCCACAGGCTAATGTTGGGGCCTTCCACCACAGGGGAGTGGATGTAGCCTCTCTGGATTATGTCAGAGGCAAGAGACTCTACAGACTCTTTGTGAGAATTGTCAACAGAGACAGGCTGAGCAGCCGGGCCAACGCTGAGGAAGGTCTTTGACTGAAACGTCCGTTGTCTGCTGCCCAGGTTTGAGGAAAATAAATCATACGAAAAGACATTTGGAGTGCTGGCTTCTCCCTTCTCTGAGCAGCCGGGCCGACACCCCGTGCGGAGGACCAGCCTAGGGGTGGGGTCGGAGGTAAAGCCTGCATGGACCACACTGTACAAAGGGCCGTTGGCAAAATACGTCGGAGACTTACAGTGGAGGGTACTACAGGGAGCGTACCTATGTTCCCCGGGTCCTATATTCCCCGGGTCCTATGTTCCCCGTTTTTGTGGGACCGGGGAACATAGAACCCTTCCTAACCTCCCCCAGACCCTAACCCAAAACCTAACCTCTCCCACCCCTCACGCCTAAACCTAAGGTCGGCATTGCGGGTGGTCGGCATAGCGGATAGACACCCCAAATGTTACGGAGAGTGTTAAAAACGGGGAACATAGGACCCGGGGAACATAGGACCCGGGGAACATAGGGATGACCCCGTACTACATGGGGCACTGCCAGTTAATGCTTTTGTCTCTGTGGTGAACTCATGAGTACATGAGTCATGATCAAATGTTTCATTTCCTCATGTCCTCACAGTCACACAAGTCATCTTTATTTAATTTGATTGCAGACATCTATCTTCTTATATTATTTTATTTTATTATATTAGGCTACTACTTTGTTGAAAGTACACATTGTTCTGCTGTCATGTTAATGTTTACAGTTTTTACCGTACAGTAGATTGTTTCCACAGCAATTGAAGAATTTAAAATGTATTACTGCACTGTTGCAATAATAATAAAACAAATTCTACTGTATTATGTTCTGCTGTATATGCAAATCATTTGTAACAGGTGTGTAAAGATCTACAGATTATGTATGTAACACACTGTGGTGTAGTTTATTGTAGTGAGTTTCAGCTTGGAGTGAGATTTGTTTCGGGGGGGGGGGGGGGTGTACGAGAAGTGACTGTTGCTCGGCAATCCAGGACAGAATCCCAGATCAGCTGTAATTTAACAGGTTAAGCCAGGTTAGCCTATCTACATCAATTGGACATGTAGCAGCATAGGTTTCTAACCGGATAACAAGCTGATGGTGAGAAGCAGTTGTTGAGCAGCTGTCTACCTCTGTGAGATCTGTAAACAACAATGGTCATGTGTTGAATCATTCTGGGTGATTTCTTCAGCGGAAACAGCATCTGGGCACACTTCCTGTTTTTACCAACTTTTGCAGAGGCTCTTGCCTTCAGTTCTCTCTGTGTGGTTGCTATAGGGGAAGTCTCACTTCTGAAATGATAGTCGAAAGTCATAGAGAATGTTTGTTGTGCAACATACAGTGGTTTCACTTTTATCTCTAGCTACAATACAGTCATGGACAAATTAATATCAGAAACATTCATTTTTGTTTTTAGAGCCAAAATCTCATCAAAGGGGCCCATGAGGTAGACTAGGGGCCCTTGATAAAGGTTGAGAATCAGTGACCTATAGGGAACCTAGATCTCTCTCTCTCTCTCTCTCTCTCTCTCTCTCTCTCTCTCTCTCTCTCTCTCTCTCTCTCTCTCTCTCTCTCTCTCTCTCTCTCTCACATGACAGAGGCCTAAATTAAGTAGCAGTAGTATAAATAAACAAACCTAAACATGTGTCCTTGTGTATGTTTGTGGTTCAATCAATTCAGCAGACACAATTAGATTTTGATTTGAGGCAAGTGATATTTCAAAACGAGACAGATCAGATGGATTCATCAACAGTGAAGGTGGTCAAAATAAACAACAACCTGTCCAAACCACTAAACATCAGCACTGGTGCTCCACAGGGGTGCATACTGTCTCCACTCCTGTATTGTTTGTACACCAATGACTGTATTTCCCACTTCCAGTCTGTTATGATGTTTACATTTGCTTATGACACCAGAAGAGCAATGTCATCTTTAGTCGACTAGTGTAGCACAAACAACCTGGAACTAAATGTCTCTAAAACCAAGGAAATAGTGGTTGACTTTCGCAGGAGCCGTGGAGACCACAGTTCAACAAGTGTCCACTGTCCAACTACAAAAGCATGGCACCCCGTGTCAGTCACTGTGAAAACTTGGCACCCTGCCAATCATTGTGAAAACATGGCAACTTGTCAATCACTTTGAAAACATGGCACCCTGTGTCAGTCACTGTGAAAACTTGGCACCCTGCCAATCACTGTGAAAACATGGCAACTTGTCAATCACTTTGAAAACATGGCACCCTGTGTCAGTCACTGTGAAAACATGGCACCCTGTCAATCACTGTGAAAACATGGCACCCCATGCAAATCACTGTGAAAACATGGTACCCTGCCAATCACTGTGAAAACATGGCACCCTGCTAATCACTGTGAAAAAATGGCACCTTTTCAATCACTTTGAAAACATGACATCCTGTGTCAGTCACTGTGAAAACATGGCACCCTGTCAATCACTGTGAAAGCATGGCACCTTGTCAATCACTTTGAAAACATGGCACCCTGTGTCAGTCACTGTGAAAACATGGCACCCTGTCAATCACTGTGAAAGCATGGCACCTTGTCAATCACTTTGAAAACATGGCACCCTGTGTCAGTCACTGTGAAAACATGGCACCCTGTCAATCACTGTGAAAGCATGGCACCTTGTCAATCACTTTGAAAACATGGCACCCTGTGTCAGTCACTGTGAAAACTTGGCACCCTGCCAATCATTGTGAAAACATGGCAACTTGTCAATCACTTTGAAAACATGGCACCCTGTGTCAGTCACTGTGAAAACTTGGCACCCTGCCAATCACTGTGAAAACATGGCAACTTGTCAATCACTTTGAAAACATGGCACCCTGTGTCAGTCACTGTGAAAACATGGCACCCTGTCAATCACTGTGAAAACATGGCACCCCATGCAAATCACTGTGAAAACATGGTACCCTGCCAATCACTGTGAAAACATGGCACCCTGCTAATCACTGTGAAAAAATGGCACCTTTTCAATCACTTTGAAAACATGACATCCTGTGTCAGTCACTGTGAAAACATGGCACCCTGTCAATCACTGTGAAAGCATGGCACCTTGTCAATCACTTTGAAAACATGGCACCCTGTGTCAGTCACTGTGAAAACATGGCACCCTGTCAATCACTGTGAAAGCATGGCACCTTGTCAATCACTTTGAAAACATGGCACCCTGTGTCAGTCACTGTGAAAACATGGCACCCTGTCAATCACTGTGAAAGCATGGCACCTTGTCAATCACTTTGAAAACATGGCACCCTGTGTCAGTCACTGTGAAAACATGGCACCCTGTCAATCACTGTGAAAACATGTCACCCCATGCAAATCACTGTGAAAACATGGCACCCTGCTAATCACTGTGAAAAAATTGCACCTTTTCAATCACTTTGAAAACATGACATCCTGTGTCAGTCACTGTGAAAACATGGCACCCTGTCAATCACTGTGAAAGCATGGCACCTTGTCAATCACTTTGAAAACATGGCACCCTGTGTCAGTCACTGTGAAAACATGGCACCCTGTCAATCACTGTGAAAGCATGGCACCTTGTCAATCACTTTGAAAACATGGCACCCTGTGTCAGTCACTGTGAAAACATGGCACCCTGTCAATCACTGTGAAAGCATGGCACCTTGTCAATCACTTTGAAAACATGGCACCCTGTGTCAGTCACTGTGAAAACATGGCACCCTGTCAATCACTGTGAAAACATGGCACCCTGTCAATCACTTTGAAAACATGGCACCCTGTCAATCACTGTGAAAACATGGCATCCTGTGTCAGTCACTGTGAAAACATGCCACCCTGTCAATCAGAAAGATTATGGCCGACCCATCCCACCCGGGTCATGACCTCTTCTCCATGCTTCCCCACGGTAGGCGGCTACGCCTGCCAGTGACTCTGAAAAACCGCCACAGCTTTTTCCCCTCAGCAGCACGTCTCGTAAACCAGTCAGGTATCCCCCCCCCCCCCCCCCCCCCCCTAAGGGGAGCTGCCTCGGGCCTGAACTCTAATCCAAGCTTGCACTGCCCATCACCAGATATTGCACTTTCTTTGTCCTGTTGTTCCACTGTATCTGTCTTGTTTTGCACTTGTCCCTCTTATGTGAAAAAAGATTAATGCACTTTAATGCCAAAACAAGTTCCTATATGTTACATAACATAATGGTGAATACATGATTTCTGATTCTGATTCTGATTCTGATCACTGTGAAAACATGGCACCCCATGCCAATCACTGTGAAAACATGGCATCCTGTGTCAGTCACTGTGAAAACATGGCATCCTGTGTCAGTCACTGTGAAAACATGGCACACCATGCCAATCAGTTCAATCACTTTGAAAACATGGCACCCTGTCAATCACTGTGAAAACATGGCACCCTGTCAATCACTGTGAAAACATGGCACCTTGTCAATCACTGTGAAAACATGGCATCCTGTGTCAGTCACTGTGAAATAGGGCTGCAACAACTAATCAATGAAATCGATTCAAATCGATTATTAAATTCGTTGGCAACGAATTTGATTATCGATTCGTTGCCTCGCGATTAGTTGGACTGCAGAGCCATCTGTTTTGTTGATAAAAACAACAGCTGACCGCAGCTGCTGCGGCGCAGTGCTGGCTACGTCACTCCCTGGCCCCGCTGTCGCGGAGCCGACTACGTCACTCGCGCAGTAAACGACGAACAAGTTGAAACATGGCAGCTCGACCCAAAACTTCACAAGTTTGGGAGCACTTCATATTAACTCGAACTAAAAAGTCTGCGTGCATGCATGCATGGCATGGAAGCACAACGGCCCTGCGTGAACACCTTAAACGCAAACATGTTGGATCATTGGATGATGCCGGTGAAGGGAGCTCAGCAGCAGCCTTAGCCTTAGCTTAGCGTTATACTACTACAAACTCGATATGCATGTAAACTAATGTTACATTATTAGACCCATGTGTATTGTTGTTTGAAGTGGAAATGTTCGTCTCACAGCAGATAGTTTGTTTTGTTTATCTAACGTTAACAGCCGATGCGCCCGCACCCAGGTCGACAACGTTAACGTTATAGCCGACCGGCTCGTTAACGTTACGTTAGCTTGCTAACGTTAGTGGTAGAGCAGACGTGGTATGTAAACTCAGATAGTTTGTTTCGTTTATCTAACGTTAACAGCTGATGCGCCCGCACCCAGGTCGACAAGCATGGTGTGTTAAGCCGACCGGCTAGTTAACGTTACGTTAGCTTGCTAACGTTAGTGGTAGAGCAGACTTGGTATGTAAACTAAGGCTAAAAGAGGGGTTGTTGTCCCTTGTTCATTGGTGTGTGTGTGTGTGTGTGTGTGTGTGTGTGTGTGTGTGTGTGTGCGCATCTTAACTCATTGAGTGCCAAGGACGTCGATCGACGTCAAAGTAAATAGTGACGTAGAGTGCCAAGGACGTCGATCGATGTCAAATGCGTTTTTTGACGTTGGGCGTGGATCAAAGCCTCAGGCATCTCCTGTACAAATATGGGAGCTATTGAAGGTGTATAACCTATTTTACGGACTCATTAGGTGGCGACAGTGCTCTCCAGATTAGAGAAAGGTCCGGAAAACAGCAGGAAAAAGCCGTGATCAAAGAGAAACCGATGCATGCTGCAGCCAGAGCCATATAGATTGCTCTGTCTGCAGCTGACGTTGGCTGCGAACAGCAGTCAATCCGCGCCCACAACTGAGCCCCTCTGTCTCTGTCTGTCTGTCTGTATAGTTTCTCCACACGATTAGCCGCCAGAAAAGCAGCACCCGACGCCAAACCATTCTCAGCAGTCCGGTTTGGCTCTTCCGTGTCGCGCTGGGAGCCGACGCACAAAAACGGAGCACTCCGAAAATAGAGTGGGTGCGTGTTAGGCTGTGTGTTAGTGTGGGGAGGAGTTTGCAGCTGAGGGGGGGAGAGGGGGGTGGGGCACGCAGGGCATCACACAACTACACCACGTCACTACATCAGAAAATATTATCTTCAGAGTCAGTGAATGTGCTTGAAATGCTTCATTTCACAAAAGGCGGAATATCTCAGCTAATAATTTGAAACGCCTGTATTTGCTCAAAACGACCTATCTTCTCCGGCTCATAACTAAAGAACGGAAAATGGTATCAATAAACTTTTTTTTGCTGATGATACAATAGAGCCAGCTCGTTCTTTGTGCGTGCTCGGTGTTTACATAGTAATATCACACAATATTCTGTGGGCCTCGAGAAATCACTGAAAACGCTCTGAAAACTCTGGCACTGGGAGCGTCCGTTCTCCAAAAGTGGCTGGCACTCAATGAGTTAATGTAAGGAGTGAGCTAGGACAAATTGCATTTGAGGCTTCTGTTATATAAAGGCCTTCTTTACATAAGCAATTATCAACTAAATCATTTACAAGTTATTATTGTTAAGACAGCTCAGGTCCGTTAAAGCACTTTATTTAAGAAGATATGAAGATATCTTTTGCACTTACGCCATACATTTGTATGTATTTTGTATTCGTTCATGCCCTGTCAAAGCTATTTGATGTAGCAAAGCCCGGTGAGTTTTTGTTTAACAAAAAAAAAGTTGTTTTTCAATAAACGGATGGAAACAATATCAGTGCATTTTTTAATCCGATTAATCGATTAATCGAACAAATAATCGACAGATTAATCGATTATCAAAATAATCGTTAGTTGCAGCCCTACTGTGAAAACATGTCACCCTGTCAATCACTGTGATTGGGTGGGCCCAAATGGGTTTCACTAGTGTCCTCTAGAGCAGTGCTTCCCAACCTTTTTTGTGTTATGTACCCCTTGAGCTGTTTTACCATGCCAATAGTACCCCTCACTCATGCGTGTCGGTAATTCTCCTAAATTTGTTATATTAAACTTATATTAAACTTTTAGATGACCTCTCTAACACATCTCATTATTAAAATAATTTTAATGACTCATCTTTAATACAATTCTGACAGTTTTCAATTGGAAAAAGTAATCAGTTTTTACCATTTTGGAAATACATTGTAATCCCCAATCTTTCCAAGTACCCCCTGCAAGCTGCTGAAGTACCCCTAGGGGTACACGTACCCCTGGTTTGGAATCACTGCTCTAGAGAGAGTGGCGTCAGCGGAGAACCAAAATGCGAGACTCATTAGCCAGGAATGGGTCTCGCGCTACTTTTGTATGCTAAAATAAAGCTGATAATGTACAATTTGATTAAAGGGATGAACAACCCTTTCAGAGTACAACACAAACTGTCTATTTTGCTGCAACTCGACAGTGCTGCTTAATCCAGGACCTTACTTCCTGGAACTCTTGGGAGTAAAAAACTGGTCCATTGGAGTGAATGGAGATGTCGGGACTCTTCCATCTACATGGCTCTGGGTTTCACCATTTGGGCCAGGTGCTTGGTCAATGAGGCCGTCAGCTCGTTGATCGCAGCACGGTTAGCTTGTAACTGAGAGTCAACTTTGGTCGGTTTGATCTGTTCTGTCTGGTCAGTCTGTTCGTTACTGTCATGCTGGGCGGCACTAACAGTTACTGGTCTGGCTTTAGCTGTACTCAGGCGTTTTAACCTCCCTTCTTCCTCACTGGTAGATTTGCTGGTTTGTTCTAAGAGGAAGTCATCACTGACCTGTGTGTCTGAGAGAAAGGGTTTGATCACATTTAACATGACTGTTTCTTTCATTTAACCCTTGGTAGAGGGTGTGAAGGAAAGTTCCCTGAACAAGCGTTTTGTCATAGTTGAAACATGCACCAGGTTGCTGCTTTAAACCCATCACTCTGCATGTCAGCAACTGATGGTGAAGGTGATGTAGGATACTTTACTGTAGGCTGTCGTTTGGGATTGTAATTTGGTAATTAACTGTTGTTTCCACTCTTGTTTAGTTATGTATTGCTTTTATAATTCATTGGCCCTAATGAAAAAAAATAGGCTAGGCTAAATGCTTGGTGCACATTTTCCCTCTAAAAAGAGTGGCAATTGAGCTCTAAAATTAAATAAAAATACCATCAGCTACTTTTGTTACAGGCTCCAATTACTTCCCAGCAAAAGCTGTCAAACGTGTTTTATCAGCAGTTACAGTTTACGAGCAGACCTTGAAGGCAGCAGTCGGTCTAGTCCTCCTCATCAACTGTTGGGTAGGAGAAGTAACGCTACCATTCTCAAAACAATGTGGTCCAGCACTGCCATCTTCTGGAATAACTAGGTAACACAGCTTAGACTCATTTGTTGGGATGGGATCCAAAGATAGTCAGAATCCACCTGATGTGACTGTTATCAGCCTATAGTGAATTATTATCATTATCAGCACACATCAGTCCCAAAAAGATGGGCTAGTAGAGACCGACTAAACCTACTAGTAGGTTCAGGAGGCTGTTATCACCCATTTATTTCAGTTAGTCGATGTTTGTGGTGTCAGATGGACGTGAACATGAGAATCAACGGTGACTGCTTGCTTTTTTATGAACAGCATTTACATTTGGCCTACTTACAATCGTTAGCTACAATTGATATCAGAAAATTACTTTTGATACTTTAGTAGGCCGACCTACCTATAGTAAATCAGCTAGGCTACGTTAAGACTTTCACTCAAGTAAGTCAGGTTACCTTCAAAAGCTTTAAATAGCTTCCTGGGAGACCTAGCACACTCACATTGTAAACGTGTCGATGGTGATGATTATGATGACGATGATGATGTACGGTGATGATGATGACGATCCATTCATTCATTCAATAGTATTCTATAGGCGAATAATGGAGCACTCCTTTCTTTTACTGGAAACTGGGAATTTCACGGCTGGCATAATCCACGTCTCCACAAGCCCTGAGATGCCATGTTGACTTGAAAAGATGCCATTTACACCCTGTTTTTAGGTTAAATCTGGAGCCAGATGCTCGAGCTATAGGAAGAACAAATAGAACTGACGTTCCAGCTACACATGGTTATTTTTCAGCTATAAAAACAGGGTGTAAACAATATATTTTCAAGTCAACTTGACATCTCAGGGCTTGTGGAGACTTGGATTATAGGTGAGCAGTATGGAAGCATTTTATGTATTTTTGTTTTTACGTGTATTGTTTTTTTTGCTCATTGCCCACTTCACACTCAGCAGACAGCTCTGCCCGACGCGGCCGGTCTCCATTTCTCCAAACTGGGATCCCCACCCCTCGAATCCCGATTCTCTACCACCTTCCTATCCCTAACTACAGCCCCTTTCCCGACTAAACTCACTAAACGTCCATGACTGAGTGAGTGAGTGTCTTAGCTTTTGCTTCCGCTGACACCGGCGG
This sequence comes from Poromitra crassiceps, assembly GCF_964638095.1. Lineage (NCBI taxonomy): Eukaryota > Metazoa > Chordata > Actinopteri > Beryciformes > Melamphaidae > Poromitra > Poromitra crassiceps. Next base: position 20,800,226 of record NC_139635.1, read on the forward strand.
GCCACTGGCCCAGCGCCCTGGGAAAAAAACAAGAAAAAAAACACACACACACACACACACACACACACACACACACACACACACACACACACACACAAAGCATGGCCGGAGAGAGAAACAGACAGGGGAGCACTATGACAGTCCTCAAGGGTTCCCATACTTTTCAGTGAAATACTGGTGCCTCTAAATGACCTACATGGGCAAATGTGACCATCGGCCAGGAGAATGGATATCAATTCGTTGTTATATACATGCATGCGCATGAGTCGAGCTGGGCAGGGCCACGCTAATACCATCAGTGGAAATGGGCGACATAAGGCTCCAAGTAAACCCCCCGACTTCGAGCGCAACTCAGCCAGGCCGGAGTGTCCGCATTTAGACTGCAGCTGAGGAGCGGTCAGGGAAGCACCTGGAGCTCCAGGGAGAGACAAATTGTGTTTTTCTTTAATGCGTGTTTCAAAGGTCTGATCAAAAGTCAGTTCTTTGTATCTACATTAAAGACATATTCTCATGTTTTTGTATCTGTTGGTGAGCTATTTTCAACCATTTTTATGACATTTATGGGTCTTGGGAACACACCAGACTTAACGCAAATGGCTGGGTTTCCCAAAAGCTTCTTTGCGCTAAGAAGCTAATTTAACCCTTCTTAAGGCCCCCTTAAGAAGCAAACGCGTTTCCCAATTGCTTCTTTACGAAGGCATGCGTTTCCCAAAAGCTTCTTAGCGCTAAGAAGCTTCTTTGACCCTTCTTAAGGCTCCCGTAAGAAGCCAACGAAGCCAACGTGTTTCCCGATTGCTTCTTAGCCTAAAATTATCTTCCAATTATCTTCCGTTAAGAAGGCTGCGTTTCCCAAAAGCTTCTTAGCGCTAAGATGATCTTTCATTAAGAAGGTTTTGTAAGAAGGGTCTGGGGCATTCTTAACACCTTCTTAATGACAAAACACTGGCAGATCCAGCCGCGTCAGGCAAAAGGAGATACTTGTGTCCACTGTTCCTCTTGTGTTTTTCCCGTTTTCTTTTCTTTCATGTACCCTTTAGTGTTTAAAATTAGGGAACACTTGAAAATCTCCCCTGTATGTATGGTTACTTGTGTTTTAAATGTTTTACCGTAGGCTATATTCCTCTAATCAGAATGGATTCCTTTTATAATGTTGTGGATTTATATAGCACCTTTCCCAGAACCCAAGGTCGCTTAAATTCTGTAGTGTTTCTCTGTTTTGTTGTATGCTGTGTATATAAAGCAATTTGAACTGCAGTCCATGTCTGAAATAAATAATGTTTAATAAAGTTTAACATGACCATGATTAGGTGTTAACAGTGTTTCTCAACCACTGAGTCGTGGCCCACTGCTGGGCTCAGAGTGCCATCAAGTGAGCCGCTCCAGTTAAGATGCTTCTTAAGAGCCTTCTATTTGTTTTTTTTTTCTCTTCTGTTAAGAAGGCGTTTGGGAAACACTTCTTTGGAGCCTTCTTAACTCCTTAAGAAGCTTCTTAACTCTTAAGAAGCTTCTTTGTTGGGAAACTCAGCCAATGTCTGTCTGAGACAAGCCCCGCTGCCCCCGCCAGCCTGCCAGAACACAGCCTATACAGGTGGGCGTGTCATGCAGCATGCTCGACTCTCATTGCCTATAGCATGCTGCATGACACGCCCCCACACATTCACAGCAGAGAATAGCAGAGATTTGCTGCTCATTTTCTCATGGTTTTACATTTTGAAACCTAATTTTATATATTTGGCGACATTCAATTCAGTTCAAATTTGACTGGGTGGTTAATAACAAACTTTTCTGTTGTGTGACAAACTCAAAACACATATTTATGTTTGGTTTCCAGTGTCGTAATGATGGTTCCATTCGTTTAGGTGTTCCTCAGCCGTTCCAATGAGCTAGTATGCACAATACCAAGCTCTGGCATAGACCCTTTTCACGGGGGGCATTTTGTGTCGAAAAGGCAGAATGAACACAGGTGCAAGCAAAACACTAATGAGGGTTTCCAAATTACAATCATGGAAGTTGGAAACGCTCATTAGTGTTTTGCTTGCACCTGTGTTTACCCTGCCTTTTCGACACAAAATGACCCCGTGAAAAGGGTCTATTGGAAATCCTACTGTATGGAACCATCATTATTGTTATTAGTTACACCTGTTCTGCTGCTATGACAATGGCTGCTGTGAGGTCTAATAGGCCATTGATTACACAAATAGCCAAAGTCTAGTTGACTGATGATCTTATTTCCACATTACTGTGCGATTTGGTGACAGTATGAAACCACTAGGGGGCCACTGTGACGTGCTGAAAAGGTTACAGCTCCAAATAACCGGTCACCCATTAATATCACACTGTCCAGGGCACTGATTATTAAAGAGTCGGCTAATTAAACCCATGGCCCAACCCCACATTTGCCTATGACAGACAAACACTGCAAATCACCCTGCATGAAGGCAAATAGCTAAGCTACCGTGCCCACGGAGGAGTCGTCAGTTAGATATTTCTCCGGCAATGACAAGTGAAGAGGCAGGTAGCGAGTTTACTAGTTTAACTAGTTTACTTGCTCGCGTCATCGATTCCGCCATGAGAACGTTTTCAGGAATGGGAGGGGGGAGTGCTGCTTTTGAACAGCGAGGGAGGAGACAAGATAGTGGAAAGTAGTCTGGACCCATTTCCACCGCTTCTCCACATGGGGACGTAAACCAAGGAATCGCAAACAGTTTACCGGATACATGTGCGCCAAAAAAAATCTGTGTAGGTAATGTTAGCTAGTTACTTAGAGGCTGATAACATGAGGTGAGTGACTAATGTTAAAAAGTTACATAGTACATCAAACAAAACGTTGATGGAATAGACCCTTTTCACGGGGGCCATTTTGTCTGGAAAAGGCAGAATAAACACAGGTGCAAGCAAAACACTAATGAGGGTTTCCACATTCCAATCATGGAAGTTTGAAACGCTCATTAGTGCTTTGCTTGCACCTGTGTTAACCCTGCCTTTTCAACACAAAACGACCCCCGTGAGAAGGGTCTATATGGCATCGTATGGCAGTGTTGTGAGGGTGTATTCACACCTATCTCGTTTGGAGCAGTTGTTCCGAAACGGAGAGCATTTTCCCCCTTGGTGCGGTTCGTTTGGGGGAGTGTGAACACAGCAATCGCACTCGGATGCGGGACAAAACAAGCGGACCGAGATCGCCAAGAAAGGGTGGTCTCGGTCCGCTTCCAAACGAACTCTGGTGCGGTTCGTTTGTGGTGAGAACGTGAGCCGACCTCGATCCGCCACAACAGCAGTAAACGGTGCGCATTTTTGGATAAACCAGCTGCCGTAGTCAGCTGCGCTGTGCGTAATGGCCTGAAGAACGAGCATTTTTATCGTTTAAAAACAACATCTTTCAGATCCTGTTTTGGCGACTTGTGACTTGCATCGATAAACTTTGGGGGATTTTTGGATCATCACATCAGCAGTTTGAACTCAATCAACTTACCTCGGACCATGGGAAGCAACGTTAATGTGTTGAATCTCTAGGATTTTGCCTGTGTGCCGTGTGCTGCGCAGCACACCGCCCTCTCTCTCCCTCTCTCTCGCTCTCTCTGGTCTCCATTCAATAAATGAAAACAAATCGTGGTAATCAGAGCCAGCCTTCTTTGTGATAAGATTGTCTGGTTCAATCAGACAATCAGACTGATTGCATGTCTTCCTCGAAATGTCCGTTATTATTAAATTATTTATTCATATTTTATTCCTGACAGGACAGGTGTTCATATGTCTCGGCTAATCCTCATCTCCGTGATAGTAGCCTAATAGCAGAATTTGCGAGGGTCTTTGATCTTCTATCTCCAAATTCCCAATAGCCTAAATAGGCTAAATAAATACATAGGCTTACATAGGCTACATAGCATACATTAATAAATAAATAAAGAACTTTCTCCCTCTCTCTCTCTCCCGATCCCTCCCTCTTTCTCTCTCTCTCTCTCTCTCTCTCTCTCTCTCTCTCTCTCTCTCTCTCTCTCTCTCTCTCTCTCTCTCTCTCTCCTCGCACGGCGGACGCCCGACATAGCCTAAAATGTAGGTCTAACAAAACGCATTTTTATAATCATATAGGAAAATCTCTGGGAATTATTTTGTCCATCCCGAGAGGCTATTAGCCTATCAGAGTCTCTGCTGGCCAATCCAGGAAGTTTGACAATACTATTTGGACCGTTTCATTTGTGGCTGTGTGAACACAAACGAACCAAGGCACAAATGCAACAATTGTATCAATTAAGTACCTGAATCGGAACAAAGCAAACGACCCAGAGGTGTGAATACACCCTCAAACTGGAGCAGTGGAGCAGAACGGCTCTGGGCTCAGCTGACAGCAGCACTCGGCACCTCCTTGGTAGAAACGCTAGAAACATAGTAGAAATGGTCTTAAACTGTCTATATTACAGCAACACTCAGCCACAAGGAAAATGTTTCAAGGCTTGTTACTGCATGAAGAAAAGCTGATGATTTTGGGGCCCTATGCAACATCAGAGTGGGGGCCCCAAACCACTGTCATCATAGTATCCCTGAATGAACATGAGGAGGCATAGGCTACTTCATTATCAATAACGCTTTTAATTAATAAATTAAGCACAATATGAACAATAACTGTTTAAAAATATATGAAAATGAAAGTTCACAAATATTAGTTAAACAAATCCTTTCAGTGCAAATGCATTATAAAAACAAAAAATAAGATTTGTTTAGAAAACGAAATGACACAAATTTATTATTATTATTATTATTATCATTATTACTACTACTACACCCAGTGCGCACACTGAATAGGCCTATTATACTATATACTATAGACTATTATACTTACTTTTCTGTCACATCGTCATTATTAAGCCGGCTTATGACTGCATAGTATCTTAATTACTCAAAATATAAGGCAAAAAAAATTGGGCAACTATATTTTTATTTGGGCAACCAAAAGCTCTTGCCAGGTTGCCCCTCCGGCAACCACTTTTAAAAGTTAACGTCGAGCCCTGTCTGTCTATTGTCCCCTGGGCCATCTCGGCATCGTTCGGGAAGCTACGCTAACAAGGCTAACGTAGGCTCAAGTCTGGCTGCTTAAAGGACGGCTTTACCGTGGGGAATATGAATATATATTCAATCTCACGCCCCTAAGGTTTTAGAATCCGTTGAAATTTTTGAAATTGGTTGTTTCCCGCCAGAGATATCACCCAAAATCCACTCTGTGTGTGTGTGTGTGGGGGGGGGGGGGTGGAGGGGAGGGGCGGGTGCGGGCACCCGAAATACTACATTTCCCACAATGCACTGGGCTCGCGTGGCCTTCGTTTCCACGCCCACCGTGCACGCTTGACCAATGGGCGGCTCGCAGTGATTCAACGTTGATCGAGACGAAAAATAGCCGGGAGACAGACCTAACTTGTGAATCAACGTGAGTAGACGTGTTTGTTGAGACACAATAATGGTACTAAAATGCGGAGTGAAATCGTGCACGGCGAAGAAGAGGCGAGCAGCAGAGCTACCAGGCAACGCGCTTATGTCGCATCGCTTACCGCAAGACCCCGAGCGCAGAAAACAGTGGCTGAGCGCGTTGAAATCCGCTGAGAACACTGTTTCAACTAACCCTAACCTGAGAGTTTGCAATCGCCATTTCAAAGAGGACGACTATGAACCGAATTACCTAGGACCAGATGCAGCCCCGCCTAAGAGGAAACTGAGGGAAACTGCAATTCCTTCACTAAACTTGGATGAAGAAGCACCAGGGCCTTCTCGCGCTGCCCCAGAGCCGAAACGGCGTCGTCTGGTAAGCACATCTAACTAACGTATCCAAGTAGTATACAAACTGTGTTCGTAGATCAAATCAATTAAAAAGAATATAGGCTTACACTATAACGTTATATTTTATTGTGACATTTCAGAACCCTGCGCCCGAGGCTTCGCAGTCGACACGGCCCCAAAGTCCAACCAGCGTGCCATTAGCGTCAATGGAAGAAATCCTTTCTAGTCCTGAGCTACAAGCTGCACAAACAAACGAAGAGGTAGGCTATATATGTGTACATTGTCGGTTGGGCTGTTTTTTACCCTTACAGTAACTTACAAGCTAAGCCGCTAGAGTCTCTCCAAATGCCATTTATTCAAAGGTTTGTAGCGATAACATGGGAGTTTTGTTGGGGAAAGAACACAAAGGGGGGGGGGGGGGGGCAGCGAGTGGCTGGGCTCATCTCCAGGTGGGTGTGGGGGAGGGGGGGGCTGTGTGTGTGTGTAAATTTGAACAAAGGGGATTTCTTCTGAGTGCAAAAACGCATGGATCGATTCTCAAGTCAATGGTCTTAAACCACTGAAACGTGTAGCCTAGCAACCTCAATTAAAGTGCATCCAAATGAACCATCCAAGAGGAGGTGAAATTATAGCTACTATGTCTGCAGCCATCCTACTGTGCATTCAGACTGAACATTGGATAGGCCATTTTTGGGGGATTCTCTGCAAATACAGTTTTGTGCGGCTGTAAACCATCATATTTGTTGTTACAGAACACTGGGGGTGGACCCAGCACGTCTACACCTTTGAAAATCATTCCAGCTGATCAACTCCATTCTCCCATTGCAGCCTCTGGCAAATCTGTAAGTATCTGAATTACCAGCAGACAAGTTAATCGAACAATAGTTAGCAAAGGTGTGTGTGGGGGAGGGGGGCTGGGCTGTGTGTGTGTGTAAATTTGAAGAAAGGGGATTTCTTCTGAGTGCAAAAACGCAGGGATCGATTATCAAGTCAATGGTCGTAAACAACTCAAACGTGTAGCCTAGCAACCTCAATAACAGTGCATCAAAATGACCCATCCAAGAGGAGGTGAAATTATAGCTCTGTCTGCAGCCGTCCTACTGTGCATTCAGACTGAATATGTTGTAGGCCATTTTTGGGGGATTCTCTCCAAATACAGTTTTGTCTGGCGGTAAACCATGCTGTATTCCTAAATCCTAACTCTATGGTTTTTGTTGTTACAGAACACTGGTGGACCCAGCACGTCTACACCTTTCAAAAACATCCGGAGCGAGAGAGAGAGCCGACCGAGGGGAGACCAAGCCGACCCAGCCGCAACCCAAACAGCCGTGACTACCGACATGCCGAGAGCACCAGAAGCGCAGCAGAGTAGTATCCGTTCTCCTCTACAACTCCAGCCAGGCTCGATAGGGGGATGACGTTCCTGCCCAGGATAATTGTGAGTAGTTTACCATCATTGCGGCTGACACACAGATAGGCCGGGTGCGGTGCAAGGCGAGTGTGGGATAGTGTGTGGTTTATGTACAGAAGATTGGCGGTGTCTCTTGTGCCCCCCAGGCGGTGACGTGTCTGATGGGAGCAGACCAGCCTCAGTGGGACAACGTGCAGACTGTTCAACCGCGGCTGAGGGTTGAAGTTACGGCTCACCCCTCTTTGAGGTCAGTACCCGCTCCCCCCTGTTTTTAATTGACACTGATACCCATATTGTTAGACGTAATTAGATTACTCTAATATAGTTGGATTTGTAGTTGATCTCCCCCGCCAATTTAAAGTCTAGCCTGTCTTGAGTGCAGTGCAGGGCACAAAAGCCTAATACCTTCGTGTTCAGATTTTGATTAGTGTGCAGTGTCAGTGCAGTGAAACATTGACTACTATTCTGAGTGTTTTGTGGGCCTGTACGTGTCGTTGACCCTATGTTCTTGTCCCCCCCCCCCCAGGGCAGCGTGGACCAGAGCAGGAAGGAGGACAGGCGGACCAGTGGATACGACGGCGTGGATGGACTTTGGGGCATATTTTCAAAAATAAACATTGTTATTTTTTAAACTTTGTTTTTCGTGGTCTTTTAACCCGGCTCTACTCTGATGTATACTAACGTGTTTGAGGCTTTTTAGCCGAGTCTTTTGCGCTCCGAGGATGGGAGTTGTCAGTCAACATTTTAAACTTTATAATAGTGACTTAGGGCCCTGTAGCTTTTACCTGAGGGGGTTTAAAATGAAAATCTACAGCTCCATTCGTAGCTGCAGTGGACATTTTATTCTTTTTAATTTTCCATTACACTGCTAGATTTTAGTTGTTTTCTAGGTTATGGATATACTTGAATTTAAACTATCTTTAAAAGGGCTGTGTTTTCCACACAATCTGGTGTAACACTAATAGATTTGTGACCTAGTGCAGTGTTCCCCAACCTCTTTTGTCTTATCTACCCCTTCAGCTGTTTCTCCATGACAATAGTACCCCTCACTCATGCGTGTTGATCATTACATACAAGTAAATCTATACAAAACATATGTTTCACTGAACTGCCGGTGTTTGGACTTTTTAGTTGTTTTTTGGTCATTATCAGTAGCAGAAAAATGCGGCACAGACATCACATTTTAACAATGGGCTTATGAAAATACTTGGAATATATATATATTTCTGTATCATTTTGTAGGTAAATTGTATTCCCCAATCATTCCAGGTACCCCCTGCAAGCAGCTCAAGTACCCCTAGGGGTACACGTACCCCTGCTTGCGAATCGCTGCTCTATGTGACTGGTGTAAACTCGAAATATACAGCCTTTTTTAAAATATCAGTTGTAGATTTACTTGAGGATGTTTGCAATACAAATGGACAACTACATGTCGTTAGCTGCAATGCACACATTTTATCTGTTTTTATTTAGCATATTTGGCAACCCTTACAAAGGTATTTCTTGCAAAGTTCTCTGTGACAAGGGTGCTAACTAGTTACATGTATGCCCTTCTCACATTTCACACTCCAGGATTTAGCAGGTATCATGTTCATGCCCTCTCTCTGTACATTTGATAATAAAAAAATCCTTTTATTGGTTAGAGCACTTCCCATCACACTTCAGTCATATTGTGCTCTGGAGTAGCTCAGTAACTTGGGACAAAGCAGGAGTTAGGCTAACTCCCTCACATCGGCCCATTGGATAGTGCTGCTGCCTGCCCGCCTTCCCCTCTCCATTGTACAGCTCACTGCCTGGGATGGGGATGGGTGATAGGTGTGTGTGTGTGTGTGTGTGGGGGGGGGGGGGGTCGAGAGTTAGAATAGTAATCAAACGATAAATGCAGAAAGATACTAATGCGTCAAAATAATGACAACAAATCTATGGCACACACTACAAGAATGTCAGCTAGCTCTAAAATAGATAGATCTATAAAAGTGGGATTTCTAGTAATTATAGGAGTTGGCTATTAAAATATGCTATATAATGAGACAGTATAATAGGAGAAAATACAGATTCCAAAAATATATAGAGTCATCCAAAAATCCGTACCTTCTGAGTCCCTGTATAAATGTTACAGATTTATTTTTCGTTCCGTTAGTCTTTTTACTAATGCAACAGAGACATCTGAGCAGATTACTAGGTCTGAGAGCCATTCCATATTTTGCTTTTGATGAAAAAGTTATATAACCACTGTCTTTAAAAATGGATACCTTTGGGGATTGTACGATGCAGTAGGATTTATATTTCTACATTCAGTGAAATTTCAAAAGGAACAAATAAAGACATTAGATGTGAAAAATCTATTTCAAATTTTAATGAACATAGTGACATTAGCTTATGTAAACAAGATGTGACATGAATAGTGGATGTCCAAATAGCGTTGTTCAAATTTCCAATAGATGTTCAGATGACATTTACCATGTTATAGCCTACTATAAAAGTTAAATGGATGCCCTTGGATCTCTTATTGAAAGAGTTCTGCGATTGCAACATTGGTGTCCTGGAAGCCACGGTATTGTGCATCATTTGCGGGGTACATGCCTCTGATCGCCTGCACAACACACGCTGGCAACGCTATACGATGAAACCGTCCAAGTCTTTCGCCTCTCAGGACCCATTCTAGGAAATGGCGATAGCCTGTCAGGCGACACTGACTGCAAGAAAGAAACACACACAAAAAGCAAGATTAGAACGGTAAGCCTATTTGCAAGGTAACGTTTGGTGGTAGACGTTAGATACAAAATGTTCAGATAAATAGTATAATCCTAAATCTATTGCTGAGAGTAGTACAGTAGAGTAGAGATTTTAATTATCCCCCCGGGGGCAATTCAGATGCAGCAGAACTAAATATGTAGCCTAATTCTAAAACATAGAGACATGAAACTGTAAAAAATAGGGATGTCTTCAAACATAGTACATTTAAAAGGACACGAAACTATGTGTCCTCCATCGCTCCCTCAAGAACAAAGGAATGGCTGTAGGCTATCTCTTTCAGAAACAGCGGTCCATCCGTTTACATATTTCTATTCGTAACCTACTACTATATCGAGACTAACGTTAGAACACAAACACCAAAACAGTATAGTGACGTATTGTTACACGTATCGTTGTATTGCTCAGAATAACATCACATAGTTTTTAATTAGTGCCCAGAGGCCACTATTCTATTCGGCATATTTATAATCCGCACATATGTTTTGTGATACTAGTTCGGTTTGATATACGCTCAATCAGTTTCTACTGCTATCTTCGCCTTATCTATTTTATGGATCGAAATACATCGACTGTCTTGAACTGGCATAATACAAAGGCTGTTATGTATTAGCGTACAATACTTACTCGATGCTCAATCGCCCGTCTGCTCCTGCTGGTCTGGGTTGTCTTTTCCAGTTGACCCGCGGTGTCAGGAAGAAGGTTTCCAATACCCAGCGATCCATATGCGGAACAAAACTTGGATGCATGGTTAGACATCCCTCTCCTCCGTCCGTCGTGTATGCTGGCACTTCTTCGAGAAGAAATTGGCCTCTGTGAAATTCGCTGCAGCATAGCGACTCCTCTTCTGTCTGCATAGGTCCACATTTTCAGCATCGACACCAAAAGTTATCACCCGCTCGGGGTGGTTGTGGGCTTGGCGGGGAGCCTGCCTCGTCCTCCTGTATTTCTTCTTCAGCTTCCATACGGAGCAATTCCTCTGCACTGTATTCTGGCTCATATAAGTAGCCCTGAATGTCAGAGTTTATTAGCACACTATCAAAATCGTCTTCATCCATATCAGACTCTACTTCAGATTCAATTTCATCGGATAAGTTTGCTTCAGCCATGGTTCAGGAGCAGCTAAGTTAGCTAGCGTAGCAGTCTGCCGATGCGGGGAAGAAAAATGGCTGCCTTTTGTTTTGGTACAAGAGTTGTGAAGGGGCGTGGAGGACCTCGAGAGGCGGGACCATGGCTCACAAGACTTGTAGTTCATAGGCGCTCAAGTTCCGCAAGCGGGGAGGGAAGCCGGGTGACGCGTAACGCGTCATCCGGCTTCCCTAAAAATGTGAGAGATGCCTAATAGGTCAGGCAGTGAAGCTCCAATTTCAAAAATTTCAACGGATTCTAAAACCTTAGGGGCGTGAGATTGAATATATATTCATATTCCCCACGGTAAAGCCGTCCTTTAACGACAATAGAGTGCCAAAGTCACCCCCTCTGCCTCTTCATGGGATTATATCCGCCATTCATTTCTCCATAGACCTTGCATAAAATGCTTATACAAATTGTTTTACTTGGTCAAAGCAAGAGAATCAGGGGAGACCATGTAACATTAATAAATAAATAAATAAATAAATAAATAAATAAATAAATAAATAAATAAATAAATAAATAAATAATGCGAGTCAAATTTTGACTCACATTATTTATTTATTTTTAGGGGTGGGCGAATTTTGACGAGAAGTCGACTTTGGCACAGCAAATTTTCGAAAAGTGTTTTTGCTAGAAATCCCCATCCCTAGAATGGATGTTGGTTTATATCATTATGGCACAATGAAACCTCCACATACCACATGTTAGACTCAGGATTGATAAGGAGGTCTGATATTGCTTTTTTATGACCATAATGATGGTCATGAAATGGACACTGTTGCTATTTTACCTTGGGATACGTTGCACGTTATTACTGCCCAACCCTACGCCATGGTTTCTATTTTTTTATGACTATGTGAGAAGGAGGATAAAAAAGAAGACAAACAAGGCGGGGGAGGGAGAGAAAAGACAAGGGGAAGAAAAGGAAGAGATAATTGTCAAACTTGATGAATATTTCCCTGAAGCTCTCTTCATTGCATGGCTGTGCTTGAATGAACTGTGCCAGGATTAACATGAGCAATACAAAAAATGTGCCTTCAAAATAATGGCATAGAATTGGTCAATTATGGGAAAAAATAATTGGAGTGCAGATGTTTTTTTGTTTTTTATAAAAATAGTGATATATTATATATGGACTGAAATGAGCTGTTATAGCTAGATACTAGAACAGAGGAAATATTGGCGCCCCCCCCCAAAAGAGGTTTTTACCCCCCCCCCCCCGCCAAAAAAAAGGCCCAAGCCATCTCCAAAAGGCCACAAAGGCCTGATATATTTGAACTCAGGACAACCACTGACTGCATGCTAACTGAAAATAAAGCATGTTTACTGCATCATTTTAGAGCAGGGGTCTTCAAAATCTGACACTGCGAGCCTCCCCTCTGCCCTCGGACAAAGCAATTTACACATTGTTGTGTACATTGACAGTTATATCTTATTAAATTGTGGACATTTATTCATCCCCACTTATTAGACACTATTTCTGATGGTAAAATGAGCATAAAAAGTAGGGGTGGGGGAAAAAATCGATTCACCTAAGTATCGCGATTTTTAATGTCACTATTTTTTTAATCGATCTTTTATTCCAGAATCGATAATCGCACAAAAAAAAAAAAAAAAAAAAAAAATTGGGGTGCCCGCAGTCAGGCCACTCACTGAACAGCAGGCCAGGCGCCGCCTACTGGTTTATTAGTGGTTTTATTACTTTATTAGTTAGTCTGAAGTAATAATTACACTTCAGGGTTAAAGTGGGTGCATCTCATTGTAAAATTGGACTTGGCCCAAATTGGGCTTCAAACGGCCCAAATTGGGCTTCAAACGGCTCAAATCTGGCTTCAAACAGCCCAAATTGGGCTTCAAACGGCCCAAATTGCATGCGTGTCGGCCCATATCGGCCTGGCCTGCTTGGTATCTAATGCCTGGCCTGAATTATGATCCCAGTCCGCCCCTGTTTTTAACTATATCGCCCAGCCCTACTCATGATATAATATACAGTCTCTAGTGTATGATTCAACTTTTCCCATGTTCTAATCTAGTGTAAAAAAGCAAACAAACTGAAAAAAGAAAAGAAAAAAAAGAAACAAAAATCGCAATAAATCGTAATATCGAATCGCAATAATCGTAGAATCGCAATACTTAAGAATCGCAATATATATCGAATCGGCACCCAAGTATCGTGATAGTATCGAATCGGGAAATAAGTGAATCATCACAGCCCTAATAAAAAGCAAAACACAGAATTCAGAAAAATTTAAACTGAAAAAACTGAATTTGGGAAAAAATAAAATGGAATTTGGAAAAAAAATAAAACGGATTTCATATGGCTCTACACTAGGCTCTTCTATGTGATCTCCTTTTGATAACTAATGTAATATTTTTTCACTTCCATTCACTGAGGCTCCCCTGAAACTGTTTGGAGCCCCCCTGGCGAGGCCCGCCTCCCACTTTGAAAACGTCTGTTTTAGATAATTTCAAAGTGAAACTGAAAGACCCACAATTGTATCTTCAAATGCCTTCTTTCCCAAACATGTGGTATTGTAAAAACACATTTCTCCATAAGTGCTGACAATGATATATTTGAGACCAGGACAACTGACAACAGGACAACCCCAGTGCAACCGTACTGCCTGCACTGTCTCTAGGTTTATGCCCCTGCATAATACTGACATTTCCTTTGCTTGTCATTTTTGATTGGCTGCCAAACATTCACAAACAAACTCTCCAACCCTAAACAGCTGTTTGCTGTCTCTTTAAATTAGGGCTGCACAATTAATCGTATTTTCATCGTCATCGCAATATGAACATGCGCAATAAACACATCGCAAAGACTGCCTGAAACGCTTTTTTTTTAACATGCATCATGCATTCGCACTCAGCATCTGATCATTTTGTCTTGTGTTGTAAATCCAGCGTACACCTTTCCCTTGCAACAGTGCGCTCTGCCCCTCTGCTAAAGCCCAAACACGCTGTGTGTAGTTTCACCTAGAGTCAGAGTGTATTTCATTTCTTTATTCAGTGGGTATAGGCTATGTTTGGGGACTATGTTAGCATTATTAAACAAAAAGACATAGGAACTGTATAGCTAATATGCATACTTTAATATTTGTTTATTTATTGCAAGTCGTATCGTCATCGCTATATTGAACAATGTTATCGCACATCGCAGATTTTCCTCATATCGTGCAGGCCTACTTTAAATCAGGGGTTCCCAAACTTTTCAGACCAAGTACGACTAGTACGTACCAAACAACATTTCCGAGAGACCACTTCCACTGTGGATACAAGAGAGCCTTCCCCCCTCCGCCTTCATGAAATAAAATGTGCTGATTGCAATAGCATCAGAAAGGCTAAGTAACAACAACAATTTAGCCTAAATTTGGAGCGTTATTTAGCCACCTTCCTGACAAGCTGGCATGACATGGTTGCTACCAGTTGATGCCTTACTGTAGGTCTTCTAGTTTCATGATACCAGAAACTTCATGGGCTTTCAAATTGAACTCACTACAGCAAATTGTCAAAATTGTGATATTTCCCAAATATTGTGATATTTCCGGAAAATGGCCCAAGCCTACTTCTCAGAAACTGTTGTCTGTAAAAAACAAAAACAAAACAATGCTCTGGTGGACCACCAGGCAGAGCGGACCAGAACCAATGTTTTAAATCAATCAATCAGTTACTTTACTAGCATGATTGTTTATTAGGGACGGGTCTATATATGCTGAAATCCAATATTTCACAATACAAAAATGTGACAATACGTATCGTAGGGCTGGGCGATATGGTTGAAATCAATATCACGGTAATCACAAAGATTTATTTTTCTGTATCAATATCACGATATGGCTCACATATACAAAATCTCGTTAAATCCAGTTGAACCGAATGTGAATGTTAGGTGTGATGTCAAACAAAATATATAATATTCCTTAAAAACATTATGTTTTAGAAAAAATTGTGTCACGATATCCCAAAATCACAATACAGTATCATCACAATAATGATTCCACTGAAATATGATAAATGATCATATTGAATTATCGCCCATGCCCTAACAGGGGGCATAAATGTATCCTGATGAGTTCGATCGTATTCTGCAGTCGTAATCACAAATGAGACGGCTTGCCCATCACAATGTCGCCATTGAAATGATATTACAATATATAAAATGTTTAAATTGTTTACATTCCATTGGCATGGCTAGAATGGAAATGTGTGACACACAAACATAATTCTGCATGTTCATACTTTGTTGTCAATGAGGTTTTGGGGGCTAAAAATTTGCATGACGGTGGTGATCCGGGGAAGGTCATGGGGAGGTTGGAAAGTCCTGGAACCACCTGGAAAGTCCTGGAAACCAACTGAAACCACCTCACGCGCACACCCCAGGTCGGAATTGGCTGAAAATTAGCATGGCAGTGCAGGTTATTATGATCCAGGGAAGGTCAAGGGCAGCTTGTAAAATCCTGGAAACCTTCTGGAAAGTCCTGGAAACCACCACTATCATTTCTGGTAAACCAAAAAGGCACAGTTGTTTTGTGCCTATTTAACCCGTGCATTGCTAGCTATTATTATTAGCCTATGTATGAGAATGCCTTTCTCCATTGTTGAATACGTTATTTCATGTGTAATCCGTTAATTAAACTCAGACAGCCCCTCACATTTAGTTTGTGATTTCTGTGTGGTGCTGATGGACAGCTCCTTTTATCGTTAGGTCAGATGTGGTCCACCAACATTTCTGATATTTCAAGTGAGCAATGAGTCGGAAAAGGTTGGGAACCGCTGAATGATAACTTGCAAAATTGAGAACATTAAAAAACAAACAAACAAACAAACAGAGATAAATGGGGGGAAAAAACAAATAAACAACTAAACAAATAAATAAATAAATAAATAAATAAATAAATAAATAAATAAATAAATAATCAACCTCTCCCTCCCTCCCTCTCACCTCCATCGCCGTAGGTCTCGACACCGTAGCCGTCCTGCAGCCCGTTGCTCCAGGTGCCCTCGTACCTGGCCGGGGTGCTCTGGCTCTGCCTCACTCCGTAGCGACCCTTGAAGCCGTGGGTCCACTCCCCGCGGTAAATCCACCTCCCCTTGGTCTCCACGCCGAGCCCGTGGCGCTTCCCCTGCGCCCAGTAGCCGTGGTACACGTTCCCGCTGGGCCAGGTGTACACGCCCACCACCTCGAAGCCGTTGGACCAGGAGCCCGCATACTCGCCCTGGCCCTTGGGCCCGGTGCAGAGGCCGTGGCCGTGGGCTTTGCCGTCCTCCCAGCCTCCGCAGTACGTGCCGCCATCGTCAAAGTCGAACCGGCCGCCCGTCATTCAGAAACGGAGGGTGAAAAGTAGACTAGTCGGTGGTTTGTTTGGAAGTCCAGAGTGAACGAGATGTATTGAGAGGTAACGTTACAGGGGAAGCCCTAACGGACCGACGGGGTGATGAGTGATGGCCGCTGGTTGCATCGGCGGTGGGCTGGCGGTTAAAAATAAGCGGAACGTGGGAGGGTGAGAGGCGGCCGCCACGGTTGCCAGAGTCGCTCCACTGATTGTGTGCTGGCAGACTCGCCCCCGCTCCCATCTCCCTCTGCCAATACCAGCCAAGCTAGCTGCGATAAAAACAAATGTGTTTTTCCGGTTTAGATTTTCAAATTAAAATGTCCAGCACTTAGTGACATGAGAAACACAAACTGAAAACATTTAGCCATCATAATGAAATAAAAATAACTTAACAGGCACAGATATGACTGCACTCTGACTCTCACTAGGATGATACATTCAACATCTCAGCAGGACATGGGATAAATGCAATATACCGAAATACAATAAAAAATACAATGAAAATAAGAATTTAACATGAGGTAGACAATAAAATAAAATTTCTTAAAAATAGGCCAAATAATTGTAACATACTAGCTGAATGAGCAAATTTCCTATTCTTTATAAGTTGGACAGACTCAAAATACTTTCTAAATCTATGTTCATACCACTGAGCTATATGTGGATGGTTCATACACAAATACATAGGCTGTGTGTGTCTGTGTGTGTGTGTGTGTGTGTGTGTGTGTGTGTGTGTATGTGTGTGTGTGTCCGTGCGTGCATGTGTGCGTGCGTGCATGTGTGTGTGTGTGTGTGAGTGTGGGTGTGTGTGTGTGACGGGGGTCTAAAGCCACAATCTGACTTCTTTCAGTGTCTGCCCCTGGGACTTGATACTGCTCTTATGACATCACTGATGACATAATCAGTGGGATACTTATGATATCGCTGATGATGTCACAATGCCTCTGACATCACTGATGATGTCACCATTTATGACATCACTGATGACATCATAACTGGGACTGTGTGTGTGTGTGTGTGTGTGTGTGTGTGTGTGTGCGTGTGTGTGTTTGTGTGTGTGTGTGTGTGTGTGTGTGTGTGTAAGTGAATTTATGACATCACTGAAGATGTCATCAGACAGACAGACAGACAGAGCCCCAGCTCCCTTTTATATAGATCAATAGACAGACAGACAAAACACACACACACACACACACACACGCACGCACGCACGCACACACACACACACACACACACACACACACACACATACACACACACACAGTCCCAGTTATGATGTCGTCAGTGATGTCATAAATTGTGACATCATCAGTCATCATCATCAGTGTGAGTGTGTGTGTGTGTGTGTGTGTGTGTGTGTGTATGTATGTATATATATTAGGGCTGTCAGCGTTACGCGCGCCGATCATAACACGTTTTTTTTATCGCGTTAATCGCATGCCGCTATTTTTGTCCCTTCGTCGCACCCGTACTTGTAGTCAAGCCGTTCGGTTTCCTGTCTCCTGCTTGTGCAGGCAGGCATGGAAGAGAACAACAGCAATATGCTTTTAAATGGCTCGTTTTACTTCCCAAATGGCACAGTCGATAAGTCAAGAGCCGTAGTTTGCACCTTGTGTAAAACGGAATTAAAATATCACCGAAGTACATCGAGTTTGAGGCGAGCGATCACCTAAAGTAGCTAGCGGCCAGCTAGCAGCCAGCTAGCTAGCGCGAGACTCATCACTCATTCTTCCTTCAGAATCTCAGATGCAGGGGTCCTCCAACCACTGGGAGGTCGGCTCCAATGGCTTCACGCGATATACACGTTATCAATACACAGTTTCCAATACCGAGCCATTATTCACATGGAAGTGCCAAAAAATTTAGCTCAGATACAGCCTTCTTCGGCTGTGTCATTTTGGGTTTCGACTGCTCCACAGCGCCACCACCGGAAGTATCGGTTCTGGAGCGTTCTGGAGTGTTTACAATTATTGTGCATTTATTTTCTATTCAAGATGCATTTTGTAGACATTTTGTGACCTCCTGTCTACATTGCACTTCTATTGAATTGAAAATAAATATTATATTATTATTATAATATTATATTATGTTATAAATAATATGTAAACTTTAAATGTTATTTACAGAGAAAATGTGTTGCTAAGAGCTGAAGACATGGCCTCCTGTATAAAAAAGCATCCTGTTCATATAACAGTGCCTAATTATATGCTTTTATGTTGAAGGCAGATTAACTTCGATTCCGGTATCTTTCTTCTAGCTCTAACAACTTGACACTGCTCTGCCTCTATCTACCATTGCAGAGACAACTCACGGTGGAGATGGGGAGGAGGATAGGGAGGTTCATTAAAGATAAGAATTTAA
Organism: Poromitra crassiceps; assembly: GCF_964638095.1. Taxonomy (NCBI): domain Eukaryota; kingdom Metazoa; phylum Chordata; class Actinopteri; order Beryciformes; family Melamphaidae; genus Poromitra; species Poromitra crassiceps. The sequence continues at coordinate 20,818,988 of NC_139635.1, forward strand.
TTACATGAATCAATTTTATAATGAAACAATAGATTTCAGTGTTTGAATCGCACCTGTCTGTAATAGGACACATTAAGTAAGTGCACTTGCTAAAGTTAGCACTTCCTAAGAGAAAATGGAAACTTAATTACTCAAAAATTATTACATTAAGGCCAGGCAAACAAAATACAGCTGTGGCTAAATGATGACATGCTGCCTTCAAGTGGTGTCAGAAATATTGTAATTATTAGGCGAGCACACAGAGCATTGACCCACAATGTTTTTTTTCCCACACCTAGTTTTAGGTATTAGTTTAAGTTAACTATAATAACCTTGCCTCTTACAGTATTTCTATGATGGCTTCACTGACAGAAATCCAAGACAGCCCAAGACCGCCAATCACAGTTTCATGAAGCATGACATCATCCATATCAACAGGGTCAACCCCACCTTTTCTCTTAGCTTAACTCATTGAGTGCCAGCCACTTTTGGAAAACGGATGCTCCCAGTGCCAGAGTTTCAGAGCGTTTTCAGTGATTTCTCCAGGCCCACAGAATATTGTGTGATATTACTATGTAAACACCGAACACGCCCAAAGAACGATGAGACTCTCTTCTATCATCAACAAAAAAAAGTTTATTGATATCATTTTCCGTTCTTTAGTTATCAGCCGGAGAAGATAGGTTGATTTCACCAAAAACAGCCGTTTCCATCTAGAAGCTGAGATAATGAGCCTTTTGTGAAATGAAGCATTTCAAGCAAATCACTGACTCTGAAGCTAATATTTTCTGACCTGAAACATCTGAACAGTAATTTCCTTCAATAAAACACCACCCCCACCCCCCTCAACTCCAAACTCCTCCTCCGTGGGAGTGTCTCTGGTGGCTCTGCTCGCTCTGCTGCGTGTGTCAGGCGAGTCTCTGCTGCCTGCTATGGCAGGCTCTGCTGCCTGCGGATCCACGTTCGGATGGCAGCCGCTCGTCGGGGGAGTCTGGATCGGGCTCGCTGAGTTCGTCTGCGTTTCTGGGGTTTCGGTTGTGAGCTGGGATGAAGCTGCGTCCGATTCTAGGCTTTCTGCTGCGCGTTTCAAAGTGCGCTGCACCGTCTATTTTCGGAGCGCTCCGCCTTGTGCGCCGGCTCCCAGCGCGACACCGAAAAGCCAAACCATTCTCATGAGAATGGTTTGGCTTTGGTTTTCTTTTCTGGCGGCTAATCGTGTGGAGAAACTATCGCAGCAGAGACAGAGGGGCTCAGTTGTGGGAGCGGATTGGCTGCTGTTCGCAGCTAACGTTAGCTCCAGCCAGAGCAATCTGTGCCGCTCTGGCTCATGCATCGGTTTCTCTTTCATCATGGCTTTTTCTGCTGTTTTTCCTCAACTTTCTCTAATCTGGAGAGCACTGTCGCCACCTAATGGGTCCGTAAAATAGGTTATACACCTTCAATAGCTCCAATATTTTTTACAGGAGATGCATGAGGCTTTGATCCACGTCCCACCGTCAAAAAACGCATTTGCCGTCTTTAGACGTCATTGGCACTCTACGTTACTATTTGATTTGACGTCGTTCGACGTCATTGGCACTCCATGAGTTAAGAGTCTCCTCGTTACTTATTCAAAGTTGCTCTCAGCAGCTTTGTGAATAGATTAGAGGGAACTCTTATAGGAACTTTTAGTGATTTAGGAGTCCTCTAGTGGTAAGATTTGTCAATACGGGCCTATAGGGGCACGAGAGTAAATGCAAGTAAATGCAGTTTATCCACCTCTTTGAAATAAGTTTACTCACCTATTTTCAGAACAACTGTATAACTCAATGAGGAGAAACAAGGTGGATAAACTACTAACCTTGGATAGTTTACCCACCTGTGTATTTACCTCTACACACCTGTCTCAGTTATGTCATTTATTTACACATTTTCTCGGGCAGCGATACACTTCAAACTAATATAGAAGAAATACTTGATTGATTCTTGGAATTAAAAACTTTATTGATCTTTACAAACATTCACTTTGGCTACACATCACATGCTATTTGCTAAAAGACACTCTTTCTGGTTCAATCTTTTTGCATATTCACTTCATCCACAAAATCAATTTGTGAAACCAGCATGTCAGCACTGTGGAGGCAAACAATGTGCATTACATTTGTGGTTCACTTTTCTTAACAAAGTTACAAAATCAACATAACTTTTATACCACAGTAGAGACGTTTTGCTGGCTCCATTAAGGCCCATGCAGTGAAGAGAAACAGCATAAAATATTACAGCAACAATACAAATAGCCAGAGATGGAAAAGTACACACATTCTTTACTTAATTAGTACAATTACTTGTGTAAAAAAAGACTGGTAAAAGAAGAAGTACTGATTCAACTTGTTTACTCAAGTAAAAAAGAAAAGAAAACAGAAAGTACAGGCTCTGAAATGTAGGCCTATTCAAAGTAGCGTATAAAAGTAAAAAGTATTTCTACCGGCTGTTTCTATGCAAAGTTACCTGAACCTCACATCATATTAATATAATTGGAAGACTATTAAACTTAAAATATCTCCTCCAAACACATTGTGTGAGATGTAGGCCTAAAAAAACCTGTTACTTTGATTAATTTGTGTCTGATATGGTTTGTTCACAAAAAAGTTCATAAAATAACATCTACTTCATCTCCCTCATTACATTGCATCGTTGATGTGATGTTACAGGTTTAGCCTGTCACTTTAAATACATTATTTTCACTTTGGCACTTTATATAATTCAATTTAACACATTGAATGCCAGCCATGTTTTCATTCCTGTAGGTAAGTTGTGCCAGGGGTGTTTTTGACGATTCTGGCTCATTTTAGAACAGCCGATGATTCTTTTCTGTTAAGAATTCATGAACATCAATCATCTAAAAATAACTAATAGAATGTGTGCTTTCTCTGTCTAAAAGAGTTAGTTTGCAGAGTTAGTAGTTATGTAGATATTAGCCGTTGAGTACAGCATGGTTTCAGCGTCTGGAAATTTATTCAGAGATAAATGGCTTTTTGTGAAACAGTCACTTTAACCATTCATTTTTGGCATCAGTAAGACCGTCAGACATTCTAAACAATAGTTTTGAACAGTAATTTCCTCCATAACAACAGGAAACACCCCTCTCATTCAAACTCCTCCCTCCGTGTGTCTTCTCCTCCTTCCTCCTGGCTCTAACAGCGGGCGTGTCAGAAGCGCGTTGCTGCTGCCTGCCTGCCTGTCTGCCTGTCGGGCAAGACGAGTCTGAAATGGATTACTGTAAAATCGCGTCGCCATTTCCTTGAATAGCTTGCTCCCGCGGTGTGTGTGTGTGTGTGTGTGTGTGTGTGTGTGTGTTCGCGCGTTGCTGCGCGGCTCTGGGGGGAAGGGATCTCTGTCCGTTCTGTGTGTGTGTGTCCGGGCTTCTGACTGTAAAATCGCCAAGCCATTTCCGCGGGAGGCGGCTGCTTTTGTGGCTTTTGGGTCCCGTGGCTGTGACTTCTCTCGGTCTCTGTCGCCACTTAGTGGTCGGTAAAATAGATTACACACATGCTCTTGCTCCAAATAGTTATCTCAAAGATGTAAAAGGGGTTGATTGATGTCCCACCGTCAAAAAAAAAAAATCTTTATGTAAGACGAGTTAGTCCGTCCTTGGCACTTAAGCGCTGGATTATGTAAGACGAGTTAGGTCGTCTATGGCACTTAATGAGTTAACGTCAAGTGTGTTTTATTTTGAAAGTTATGACAGGAAGTGGTGTTGTTCACGTTGGTTAGCTTGACCATGGACGTACAGCGCCTCCGCCATTTTGGCCCCTAAGGAGACTAGTGAACCCTGTTTGTCTATGGTCAAAACAGCATCCAGCAAAATGGATCTGCATTGTGCTGCTGCCTACTGCTGTTGTTTTAAGGGCCAAGATGGCGGCGGCGTGGCTTTGGCGCTACCGCAGCGCCTCTAGCGGCTGTTTCCCAAAATGCATCACACCACATGCAACAGATACTCTTTCCTTCCATCTTCTTTGGCTTGATGGATGTTTTTGGCACTAGCGGGAAAGCTGGGAGAGCGCGAGACAAGTGAGTGAGAAACAAATGTTACATGTTTTTGTCTGTTGTGCTTTAAGAAACGAGCTGCTTTGAAAATGTGAGTAGAAAGTAGATATAATCTGGCCTGAACTCACACATGTTGTCAGGACAGCCTGTCTGACATATCTGACTTAAAAAGATTAGATTTCCCTTCTATTCCAGCTCTTATACAAATACAATGGACAGTCTTAATATAATATAATCATTTAATACTAAATATTTCAGCCTTAAACAACCATTCCAACTTCTCTGTCCAGATTATATTTTTTCTTTGCATTTCATTAAATGACATCTTCAAATCATCGTGTAGAAGAAAACATGTCATTCATTTTCGACATCTTTTAGTTCTCACACTTTTTCTTAAACTTGAGTAATGACCAATTTTAAACAAAATGCTATGTAATCCGAACCACAATGTTTCTCTCTCACTCCTCTAACTGACACAGAGACACTAAGGAACCAGTAAAGACAGTAAACCCAGGGTATAGAGGTTCAGTGAATGATGTTTGGAAAGTGTACAGGTGAGTCAGTGTGTCAGAGGAAACTGTGTAGAAGGACAGAGAGCCAGCAGGCCAGTCGAGAAACACTGCGACTTTGTTAGAGCGAGAGGAGGAGGAGAGAGGTATGATTGTGCCTCTGTTATTGTGCCAGGCAGAGTAATGATCATCAGTGCACTCCAGACTCCAGGACTTTTCATTACATCCAAGCACACAGTCATTACTCATTCCTCTCCTGCTGATTCCTCTGTAAGTCACTGCTATAGAAACATATCCTTCCCTCTCCACCTCCCAATAACAGCGACCAGTGAGACCATCTCTACACAGCAGCTGAGGCCAGTCGGTGTCAAATCTCTCTGGGTGATCAGGATATGGCTGCTCCTCTCTCACCCTCGTCACCTTTCTGTTGTCTTCAGACAGGAGGAGGCCTCTGGGTGCTGTGTTTGGATCCAGTGTGAGTTCACAGGCATCTGATGAGACAACAACACTCAATACAGCAGCAGCTTCTCATCTAATACACCTGCTGTGCTTATTATTTTATTAATGACTTCACTGTTAATTATTCAACAGTTTACTGTTTGTTGATACTTTATATTAATTTATTGATTTAAATTACAAGACAAGACAACAAACTCTGATGTGCCTTACATGAGCAAGAAAATATGAGGAAAAGACGAATGATAACAGGGATTTAAACACACACACACACACACACACACACACACACACACACACACACACACACACACACACACACACACACACACACACACACACACACACACGAAACTTGCTGACCAATGCATGCTTTATAAATCATCACACGTGATTCTACTCAGCCAATCAAATGTGTGAGTGGGGGCTGCCTGTCTGCACTGTGAGAGACACACAGGAGGAGAGATGAGGATGAGGCTGCAGTCAGATAAATATTATGTGTTATTTCACATGGTGTGCTCTAAAAAGAGGACAGTACAGCAGACAGTGAAAACACAGTTTTGGAGTCGAGACCACCTAACCCGAGACCGAGACAAGACCAAGACCGAGGGGGGACGAGACCGAGACAAGACCAATACGAGACCATTTTCAAGACCAAAGAAAGAAAGACAATGACTCTAATGATGGCTTAACCTTTACACCATTGCTCTGCTAACAATGAAATAAATCATTATTTAGGAATGATAGTAAAATATAAATGGCTGTATATACTCAGTGACAGAATGCAACCCTTTGATCTGAAACACTATAATTCCATATCCCTGACCTTCAGAAAGGCTCAACACAGTGAACAGAGTGAAGCATAAAAACACCTTACTGGTGATAAATTATGACTCCTCCCCTTTGCATTTTGTATCAGCAAATTGTATGAGTGACGGTTTGGACGACATCTCTCCAGCCACCTTGGTGACCTGTGTCGTCTCCCTTTGTACATGAACGTGAGGGGAGTGGCTACAGCGTTTAAAACTTTCAAACTGCAAGCTTATTGGTTGTGATTGAAGGAGGGATTTTTACACCCAATCACAGTAAAAAATATACTCAGGCAAGTAATGATGTCACTGCAGTTGTGGTCTCAGCCGGTCTTGAAATAAAATCCCGGGTCCAGCTTGCCCGAGACCGAGACGAGACCGAGACCGATGGAGGGCGAGTCAGAGACAAGACCATCAAAATGTGGTCTTGAGACCGGTCTCGAGTTGCTCCAACACTACCACTACTACCACTGTCTCATTGTTGAGCGTGATGCGAATTTGAAGCACCACTCTGAGACGAAGCGCGCGCGCACACACACACACACACACACACACACACACACACACACACACACACACACACACACACACATCTTATCCTAATGATTGTCGACCATCCAAAGTTAAACTCTGGCTCTAAAGCAGAATAATGTGATGAAAGAATCATGTAGTAAACTGAGCTAAAGCATCAATATGACAGCTTCATGTGGCTTCATGAGCTGAAAGTCAGGTGGAATGAAATGAAAGAAGTGGACTTGGTCAGAAGACTTTGTCCATTCAATGATTTGTTCTCTGTCTTTCTAATCAAATCATGACTTTAGGCCAGGCAGCAATCCAAGGATGTGATAAAAGCTGTAGTTCCTCGAATGGCCACTTGAGGCTGGCTACAAAAGAGTTGTTTCCGGTCAGCCCCATGTTAAAATGCCCGTCTTTAGAACAGGATTAAACATGTTTACAGCCTGGCTCTATAGCTAATTTCACCTTTCATGACAACTGTACGAAGGGTGAATTTTTATATAACTCACCTGTTTAGAGTCAAATAGACAATAAAATACGATGTTTTGGGTGTGATTGACAGGTCACCTGTGATGCTGACTCTGTCCATATCTTTAGACGGTCTATGCTTTTAGCCCCAGACTACAGGTCACAGTGTAAGAGCTGCCCAAACATCTAGCTCTCCTGTGTGTGCGTGTGTGTGTGTGCGTGTGTGTGTGTGTGTGTTTTGAGACAGCTTGTGCAGATGTCTCATGGTGGTTTGAGCCTACTTGAATCTATTTTAATACAACTCAAATTGTGAGGGGATTATTTGTCGGACCTGGTGTGTGGCACATTTTAATTTGTCGGACTTTGATGAATTTTACCGGACAACAGAAACACTGGTTTGGTTCCACATATCATGTGACTCTGGACATCCTATAATAAAATTGCCTGTCTGCCTGTCTGTCTGTCTGTCTGTCTGTCTGCCTGTCTGTCTGTCTGCCTGTCTGCCTGTCTGTCTGTCTGTCTGTCTGCCCGCCTGTCTGTCTGCTTGTCTGTCTGCCTGTCTGTCTGTCTGCCTGCCGGCCTGCCTGTCTGTCTGTCTGTCTGTCTGCCTGCCTGTCTGTCTGTCTGTCTGTCTGTCTGTCTGCCTGTCTGTCTGTCTGTCTGTCTGTCTGTCTGCCTGCCTGCCTGCCTGTCTGTCTGTCTGTCTGCCTGCCTGCCTGTCTGTCTGTCTGTCTGTCTGTCTGTCTGTCTGTCTGTCTGTCTGCCTGTCTGCCTGTCTGTCTGCCTGTCTGTCTGTCTGTCTGTCTGTCTGTCTGTCTGTCTGCCTGTCTCTCTGTCTGCCTGTCTGTCTGTCTGTCTGCCTGCCTGTCTGTCTGTCTGTCTGTCTGTCTGTCTGTCTGTCTGTCTGCCTGTCTGCCAGCCTGCCTGTCTGTCTGTCTGTCTGCCTGTCTGTCTGTCTGCCTGTCTGTCTGCCTGCCTGCCTGTCTGTCTGTCTGTCTGTCTGTCTGCCTGCCTGCCTGTCTGTCTGCCTGTCTGTCTGCCTGTCTGTCTGCCTGCCTGTCTGCCTGCATGTCTGTCTGCCTGTCTGTCTGTCTGCCTGTCTCTCTGTCTGCCTGTCTGTCTGTCTGCCTGTCTGTCTGCCTGTCTGTCTGTCTGTCTGTCTGTCTGTCTGCCTGCCTGCCTGTCTGTCTGCATGTCTGTCTGCCTGTCTGTCTGCCTTCCTGTCTGTCTGCATGACTGCCTGTCTGTCTGTCTGTCTGTCTGCCTGTCTGTCTGTCTGTCTGTCTGTCTGTCTGTCTGTCTGCCTGCCTGTCTGTCTGTCTGTCTGCCTGTCTGTCTGTCTGTCTGTCTGCCTGCCTGTCTGTCTGTCTCTCTGTCTGCCTGTCTGTCTGTCTGCCTGTCTGTCTGTCTGCCTGTCTGTCTGTCTGCCTGTCTGTCTGTCTGTCTGTCTGTCTGCCTGTCTGCCAGCCTGCCTGTCTGCCTGCCTGTCTGTCTTCCTGTCTGTCTGCCTGCCTGCCTTCCTGTCTGTCTGCATGACTGCCTGTCTGTCTGTCTGCCTGCCTGCCTGTCTGTCTGTCTGTCTCTGCCTGTCTGTCTGTCTGTCTGTCTGTCTGTCTGACTGACTGACTGATTGTCTGCCTGCCTGTCTGTCTGCCTGCCTGCCTGCCTGTCTGTCTGTCTGTCTGTCTGTCTGTCTGTCTGCCCCACACACACACACACACACACACACACACACACACACACACACACACACACACACACAAAAAGTGGTTTATCTCGAGAAACATTCGTCGGATCGACTTCAAACTCGGGGAGTGCACTTAGGCAGACCTGACAGCATGAGTGCCACATTTTGTGCAATTCAACACAGCGCCACCTACTGGCAAACACAAAAAGTGCTTTATCTCGAGAACCATTCGTCAGATCACCTTCAAACTGAGGAGTGTGCTTAGGGGGATCTGATAGATGGCCATGGCCACACCGCACTGTGGGGCAGGTGGCACACTGCACCATCACAACAGTTATTTCACTATAAAACTAGTTCATTGACAAGAACAACGAAAGTAATTGACACATTTCTGTGCTGAATGAGTGAATATTCAACAAACAGCAGCATTATAGGAATAAAACTTTGTTTCCTATGAGTTGCAGGAAAATAATAGTTCTTTATCAGTCCTGGATTATGGTGATTTAGTCTATAGACATGCTGCTACCTCGACACTCAAATCTCTGGATGTTGTCTATCATTCTGCCCTCCGTTTTATTTCTGGTGGTCCTTACATAACTCATCATTGCAGCCTCTATTCCAATACTGGTCTGCCCTCCCTCTCTCAAAGGCCTGATCACCATCTGTTTTTATTTATATTTAAAGCCTTAATTGGTAAACTTCCATTTTATATTTCCTCCCTCTTTTTATGACAGTCTAATAATCAGTTAACACGCTCCTCAGATTATCTTCTGCTTCAAGTCCCTCATGTAAATACTGAACTTGGAAAGTCTGCTTTATGTTACTGTGCCTCTTCTGCCTGGAACAACCTTCAACAACTTTTAAAATTAGTTACTTTGACCTCCTTAAGCCATTTTAGATCACTTACTGTATTGCGTGCCAAGTGAGATTTGAGTGTAATTGCTTTAATTCATTTAATTCACGTTCTTGACTATTCCTGCTTTTGTATTTTTATTGTTCATAATTGTTACTTCTCTTTGTAATCTTGTTTTCTTGTATAATTGCTTTATGTAGTTTCTTTTACTCTGCACCATTGTAAATGAGGAGTCATCCTCAATGGGTTTTCTGAGTATAAATAAAGGTAAATAAATAAATAAATAAATAAATAATCTATAGTGTACCACAGGGATGACATATTTTTCTAGGCTTTATCCAGAAACTGCCGCCATTTGTTGAGTTCAGCATGATACTCTTCACAAACATTAATAACTTTTTTGTGAAGATTATCATGCAGAACCCAGATTCGCGTTTCCATAAACTTTTGTTATGTTAAATCCCATAGACTTTTCCACTGAAGAACCCGGAAGTATACTTCCGGACTCATCCCTGCGGCTCTCTATAAAGGAGAACTGTGGCACATCCCAGGGGTCACCTGGTACAAAAACAATATGGTAGCTCAGTGGTCACAATTTTATGACACTTTACTTCTAAACCGTGCCCATGGATTAAACCATGTGCACAGATTTGTAATATATACTGGTAACATCAAAGAGGGACTTTTAGGACTATATACAGTGGGGATGTCATGATACTATAGAATTTCTACTTCGATACCGATACCCAGGATAATATCGATACTCAATACCATTTTTGATACCACACGGGGGAATGACAACACATCAAGAGGCATAAAAAATAAAGGAAGACAGATGGACACACAGACGCATGCTTCTCCATGATCTAGGCCTGATCAAACCCATTAAAAACTTCCTTTGCACTTACAGCAGATTAGCCCTGCTCTAGTCATCAGCCTATCAGAACACTTTGAGCTTGTTGAAACAACAGATTCACCAATGATAGGGAGGGAGAAATCTGTAGTATGTTTGATTTTTCATCAAGTGAAAGCACTGCTGGTATCCATACTTTTGCAAATACGTATTGTATCCGTATCAAATTTATTGTATTGATCGATACTATCGATACCTCTTGCAAATGAATATTGGATCCGTTTAAAAATTGTAGTATAGATTTTTAGCGATATCGATACTTTTGACACTCCTAATATACAGTGAGCCAGAGCCATTACACATAGCTTGGCTACATACTGTGAAGTCTAATAGCCATTAGGCACCTGAGCATACGTGTGAACCATAACCATTGATTAATCACAAAATCACATCAGTAGGTTCAATTTATGATCCAATGTGTGTTCGGTTAAAATATTAATTAACCTGTTTACTCCCTATACGTCATGCTTGTAGAAAAGGCATGTCAGTTCATTACATGTTATATGTGGGCCGCTGTAGTGTCCCTGTCTGATGTTATCAATACATATTGTCACAAAAAGTGATTGCTAGAAGGTGGTTGCCATCACATTGCAGCTTTTTAAACTTGTAAAAAGGACCTGAATGGTTATTGCAAAATGTTATCTATTATCTAATATTATCTTTATTTTATATAAAAGCCCATCCGTAAATAATGTTTATTATAGTTTAGTTTCCTAATACAGGCCTAAACAAGAATATTAGACATACCAAACACATATAAACATAGGAAACAATACTATAGTATTGCCTGTAATCATGTAAATAACGTTAATGCTGATTACGCTATAACCGCATACACTTCATTGATACTATTATTATTAATAATAAATAAATGTTCTTTTCTCTTTCAAGTAAAATAAGGGCTGTGTTGAAAAAGTAAAATACATCAGCAGAGAGCTTAATTTTAGAAAAATGAAATTAAAAAGTGTACAATAAGTTCCCTTTTTCTTCTCCTTTTCAACCAAAACTATCTGTGCACATTTGAACAATTCCCCCACTTTCTCTTGTTCAATGAGAGAAGTGTAGCCCAGCTGACCCAGCCTGTTAGAACCATCCTGATAATAACATGATGTCACACAATCCATTGGTCTCGACTGGAGATCGCCTCCCACAGTGATTTCAGTGGGCGGGAGTACTTGCCTTGACAGACAACTCCTTCAGCCAATCAGCATTGCCACATGCAATCGAAAATAATCCATCCATCTCAGAAGAACGACGAAAATAGATATAGTGACTTTTTTTAAGAAGAAAAGAAAAGGACACCACAACTGAAATGGGTTTGTGGTTTTGAGGGTATATATAGCAAACAGTACCAAAAAGAAATTAAAGTGTGCTTCTCGACTTTGAACACAGGCGTATATTGTTGGATGATGGGGGGGCTGGGGCTACGGGCCCTTGTACCCCACGAGCCCGAGTGCAGCTGCACTGCCTATAGCTACGCCCCTGGCAGTCATTATAAAGTGTTAACAAATAGTTGAATGTGTTACTTTGTTTTCATGAATGAAACTAAATTCATACTTACATTTCCTCAGACCTGGTTTCAACCACTGCACTGCATCATGGTCCACTCTGGAGGAATAAACAAAGTCAGATTAGCAGATTATCTTTGATGATGAAATGAAAACATGAGTCAGTCATAACTGGTTTTAGACATTAACTCATTCATGGCCAAAGACGTCTTTGACGTGTTATCAGGAATAGCCCTCAGGGCCAATGACGTGTTTGACGTGTTTTTGTTTTTATTAGTGCAGCGCGTAGTTCAAAGACTTCCCCAGCCTGTGACATGTTATCAGGTCCCTAGCCTCAAAGTCAAAGCCGACAACACGCGATCAAACACATACCGCAGCTGTAGTTTTGAAATGAGCAGGAGGAAAAACAGAAAACAGAGAAACGCGCTTCCTTGTGCAGAGAGGAGAAACGCCATTGAAACGCCCCTCGGCGCGCTGCACGAGCTGGTCGGCTTGCTGCAGGGCAGCGGACATCGATCAGTTGTTCGCGGTAGTCAAACCCGTGACCAACATGATCGATCCTGGTCCCTGGACCCCGTTCCTGTGTCCCAGCCCGAAAGAGACGAGACGGAGTCACAACTTTGTGAGCAGGAGGAGAACAGCAGCCTCGCCACAGAAATGGCTTTCACACAGAGCCAAGCAGCACGGCCACTTTCCTGTCGAGGGCGAGGAAGACTGGACTCCAATGCGACAGGACCCGGATGATCTCGCGGTAAGGAGTGTGTGTCTGTGTGTGTGTGTGTGTGTGTGTGTGTGTGTGTGTGTGTGTGAGAGAGAGACTACACTGATCTCTGCATTCTATTCTATGATCACACTCACTCACACTGAGTAAACTGTATTGTTGAATGTAAAAAAAGCACTTCATGTATATATATATATATATATATATATATATATATATATATATATATATATATTTGTCATTTGTGTCATAACGAATAATATTTACATGTCTGATGTCAATACAGTTCAAAATAAAAGAATTGAGAGCGAGTTCTGCCTGAGATTGTGTGCTTTACAAAAATGCCATTTTCTGCAATTTCTCTTCTCAGAGAGACCTTTTTGGTGAAAACAGGGTGTATATAAATGGCTATAAGTAGAGTACAGAACATGCTAAGAGCTCACTTTTTTTTTCCTGGTGAACCCAGAGACGTACATCTTCATTTTGAGGTATTGCAAATCACTTTGGTGCTAATAGATAATTTACTGTGGGTCTTGAAAGATGACCAACAATTATGAAAATCTTTGGCCTGTGCTAAATATTGGCAGTCCTAAACTGGCCATGAATGAGTTAAAGAGGAAATTAAACCTTTGATCATGTGACTATACTTCATTTGCATTTTACCTCAGACAAGACAGGACAATGTGCTGTGGTGGTGGGGGGGGGGGGGGGGGGGGGGCAAGATGGTGGAGTGAAGAGTACTACTTTTGCAGGCTCTGCTGAAAAATAATTTTAATACGTCCTAGGTCTGTTACTCGACCAAGAATCATACCGAATGTGTGGGAAATCACACTGAACTACACCAAAGTTTGAGCTTTGTCGAGTTCTGTCTTGAATTTGCTCTTTGCTCTCCCAAACATGACTGAGATGGCTGATGGTAAACAAGCTTCTCCCGCTGGGCTACAAGAACATGACTACAACCTGCTGTCGGCACTAAAATACAACATGAACATACTCTATTGCAGAGTCCCAGTCACAGAAAGGCTAAAAAGGACCAACAGAAGCAGTCACTGTCAGGTGATAGTAGTAATGGAGAAATATCCAATGCAATTCGGCTGGTCGGAAGGAGGGCTCTTACTACAGTGAAGTCTTGAGATGAACATAGAAAGAGCATGAGGGCTAGCTCACCCCTAAGTCCCAGTGGCACATATAAGATAAGATAAACTTTATTGTCCCCAAGGGAAATTTGTCGTGGGCCAAAAGTGCCGCACACAGCCACAATCACAATACAGTTCCTGTACAACAGGGAAGGAAACACAAATGACGACAAAAATGACAACAGTGACATAGAAAATAATATGGGTCCGCTACATAATTACCCAAGAGAAACAGTTTGGGCATCGCTCGAAAGAGCAAGTAAAGACAAGATGAGAGATGGCTTATCGCCGTCCTCAACATAAAGTGCACCTAGTGTTGATCGGTACAGGTTGGGTTAGCAACCCAGTCTGGTTCTTTCGTGAGGAAGAAATCCAAAAACGCCACGGTGAGTCTACTGAAAAACTGTGCAAGCACCAACGTAATCCAGGATGGATGGGTGTTATGGTTTTTCCTAGTGGATCAGGGAAATCCTCTCAACCATTCATCCGGAAGTGTGAATTGCTCGTCGCAGAACTATGACGTGCAGCGCGCAGGCCTGTGTCTCTAGGCGTCCCTCCTGCCGCCTGGAGGATGCAGACCTGGTGAGACGAAGGAGAGGCTCGGCCGGGAGAACCACAGTGCCTCGACTCTCCATGCACTGATGTTCCGGTCCCTGCCGAGTAGTTCCACAGCAGCGGATTGGGGTTTCTTGGACCCGTCCACTAGCAACATTACAGAGGAAGATTAAGTGGTCAGATCCGTGAGTGGCTGCTGCTGGGATACAAGCTGAGGCGTAATTAGCCTCGGCTGGGTCACCTGGGCGAGTGTGTATGATGTTGTGAGACCCGAAACACCCAACGACCCCAGGTTACATCACTGATGATGTAACCCAGTTGCATTTAGAAGATGTAGTGTGTAAATATGTCGGGTAGGGGGGGTACGGTGGTGCAGTGGTAAGCGCTGTCGCCTCACAGCTCGAAGGTCCTGGGTTCGATTCTCACCTGGGACGCTGTGAACGCTGAAGGAATGCGTGGCCGTCCGCATGTCCTCGAGTGCCCACCGCCCGGGTGGGGTCGTCAAAAGAGCCTTTCTGTGTGGAGTTTGCATGTTCTCCCCGTGCCTCCCGGGGGTTTCCTTCATATAGGAACCCCCTTCACCAAAAACATGCAATATCCTGGTTGCTAATGTGGTTCCTCCTCTGGTTGTTAAGGGCGCCTGTTCAGAGGGAGGGGAACCGGTTGGAATAGCGTGAACCTCCCACGTGCTATGTCCTACCAGTGAAGCTTCCCCTGTCAGGTGAAAAGAAGCGGCTGGCTAACTGTCCATGTCTC
>NC_139635.1:20834079-20836579 GCF_964638095.1 Poromitra crassiceps
AACCACAACCAAGGACGGTAAGGCAGAGAGAGAGAGAGAGAGAGGAAGAGAGAAGAGAGACTGAGAGAGAGAGAGAGAGAGAGAGAGAGAGAGAGGGAGAGAGAGAGAGACAGAGAGAGAGAGAGAGAGAGAGAGAGACAGAGAGAGGGGAGAGAGAGAGAGACAGAGAGAGAGAGAGAGGGAGAGAGAGACACAGAGAGAGAGAGAGAGAGAGAGAGAGAGAGCGAGTGAGAGAGAGACACACAGAGAGAGAGAGAGAGACAGAGAGAGAGAGAGAGAGAGAGAGAGAGATTTCCAAAGACACAAATGCAAGCTGAGCCATTCTTTGCTTGACTGGACAATCGAGCGAAACAGATCAAGAGAGAGAGATAGGGGGAGAGGGAGAGAGAGAGAGAGAGGAGGAGAGATAGGGGGGAGAGGGAGAGAGAGAGAGGAGAGAGAGGGAGCGAGAGAGGGAGAGAAGAGGACAGAAAGACAGCAGCATAGATAAGGAGATAGACAGACAGATATCAGCGATGGCAGAGTGAGGAAGAGAGAGAAAGATGGCGTCATTCCTCCGTCATGGAAGGGTGGAGAGACCTCTTGGTCCATCTCGTCCGATGGGATCTGCGGCTCAACCGGGCCGTGAACTTCAGACGAGAGAGCAGGACAAGATCAGGTCCACTGAACCTCAGACGAGAGAGCAGGAGAGGATCAGGTCCACTGAACCTCAGACGAGAGAGCAGGAGAGGATCAGGTCCACTGAACCTCAGACGAGAGAGCAGGAGAAGATCAGGTCCACTGAGAGTGAACCTCAGATGAGAGAGCAGGAGAAGATCAGGTCCACTGAGAGTGAACTTCAGACGAGAGAGCAGGAGAAGATCAGGTCCACTGAGAGTGAACCTCAGATGAGAGAGCAGGAGAAGATCAGGTCCACTGAGAGTGAACCTCAGACGAGAGAGCAGGACAAGATCAGGTCCACTGAACCTCAGACCAGAGAGCAGGAGAAGATCAGGTCCACTGAACCTCAGACGAGAGAGCAGGAGAAGATCAGGTCCACTGAACCTCAGACGAGAGAGCAGGAGAGGATCAGGTCCACTGAGTGAACTTCAGACGAGAGAGCAGGAGAAGATCAGGTCCACTGAACCTCAGACGAGAGAGCAGGAGAAGATCAGGTCCACTGAACCTCAGACGAGAGAGCAGGAGAAGATCAGGTCCACTGAACCTCAGACCAGAGAGCAGGAGAAGATCAGGTCCACTGAGAGTGAACTTCAGACAAGAGAGCAGGAGAGGCTCAGGTCCACTGAACCTCAGACCAGAGAGCAGGAGAAGATCAGGTCCACTGAGAGTGAACTTCAGACAAGAGAGCAGGAGAGGATCAGGTCCACTGAACCTCAGACCAGAGAGCAGGAGAAGATCAGGTCCACTGAGAGTGAACTTCAGACAAGAGAGCAGGAGAGGATCAGGTCCACTGAACCTCAGACCAGAGAGCAGGACAAGATCAGGTCCACTGAACCTCAGACGAGAGAGCAGGAGAAGATCAGGTCCACTGAGAGTGAACTTCAGACGAGAGAGCAGGAGAGGATCAGGTCCACTGAGAGTGAACCTCAGACGAGAGAGCAGGAGAGGATCAGGTCCACTGAGAGTGAACCTCAGACGAGAGAGCAGGAGAAGATCAGGTCCACTGAACCTCAGACCAGAGAGCAGGACAAGATCAGGTCCACTGAACCTCAGACGAGAGAGCAGGAGAAGATCAGGTCCACTGAGAGTGAACCTCAGACAAGAGAGCAGGAGAGGATCAGGTCCACTGAACCTCAGACCAGAGAGCAGGACAAGATCAGGTCCACTGAGAGTGAACCTCAGACAAGAGAGCAGGAGAGGATCAGGTCCACTGAACCTCAGACCAGAGAGCAGGACAAGATCAGGTCCACTGAGAGTGAACCTCAGATGAGAGAGCAGGACAAGATCAGGCTCCAAGATCATGAAGAACAAAGTGCCTTCAATCAGGAGGGTCCAGACGGTTGACTGCTTGTGTATAAACTTATTAAACTAGAGATGTAACACTATGAAAATTTCACATCACGATTATCGTGACCAAAATAATCACGGTTATCGTATTATCACGGTGTTTGTAAAAAATTGCTGAAAATGTTCAAAAAGTACTGAGAGATTCACTGAAATCATTTGACAACATTTGATATTGAAAACTCAGACCCAAAAAGGATTGATACACTCACTGAAATCATTTCTCCAAGGCTGCACGTCTGCATCTGGGAGACGGTTGCCAACTTTGGTTGATGATGGACAGTATTTACCATGTTATCACGGTTATCATTCAAACTGTAAGTGTGAATATGGAGAGGACTGTGAGGAAAGCTGTGACACTGATAGGGAGCAGAGCAGCACTAAATACACTGAGAGAGATGATGAAAGTCTGGATATGGAGAGGCAAGGAGCAAATACACAACGGTGAATGTTGAAACTCGACGAGAGAGAGGGAGAGGGGGAGAGAGAGAGAGAG
>NC_139635.1:20839079-20851579 GCF_964638095.1 Poromitra crassiceps
AGACAGAAGCACAATGAATCCTGCTTCTCTCTGACAATCGCCTTATTGTCAAATAAACGAATAAAATAAATGACAATAAAAAAAATCCTACTTGCTCAAATGAAAACGCAGGGTTAAGTGGCACAGTATGGCTGTTTGCTGGTGGAGGAAAGCAGCTCACAGCAGATAAGAAAGAAGCAACAACACTCCTAAATCCCCCAGGCTTCTCAGCTCATGCACACACACACACACACTCACACACACACACACACACACACACACACACACACATGCACACACACACACACACACACACACACACACACACACACACACACACACACACACACACACACACACACACACGCTACTTAGAGTATACGTCACTTTGGGGTATTGACATAGGCATACATGCATTCCATGTAGACTTAGCCTAGCCCTAACCATAACTACTAACTTGCCTAAACCTAACCCTAACCTTAACCTCTGACCCCAAAACCAGCTTTTTACCAAGTGGGGGACACACTTTTTGTCACACCTGGTCTTACGTTGGGTGTGTGTGTGTCCAAATTCAACACACACACACACACACACACACACACACGCACACACACGTACGTACGTACGTACGTACGTACACACACACACACACACGCACACGCACACGGACACACACACACGTATACACACACACACACACACACACACCCTTGCCGTCTCCACACTCTGCGGCGCCTCTCACACTTCCACATGGGTATGGTGACAACATGACAGCACCCCCGCTGGCCATTAGGTCAGGTGAAAGAAGTGGCAGGGTCCCTCAGACCCTGATGAAGACCTAGCAGGTCGATACGCGTCGGTCCCTCTATTTGCCTTGTGCTTGATGACTCATTAAATATATCTTTCTATTTGACGACGGAGTGCCTTAGTTTTGCATCAAGACCGGGGGACTGACATCAAGCATTCTGTTTGCTTAATAGTTAGATAATTATTTTTGAAATAAACGCCAACAAAAATGATTTAAAATGAAGATTTTACTTCCTAAAAAAATATTATGTATTAAGAAATGATTACATCAAGTTATTTATTTTTTAATACATTTTGACTGGACTGACCAGAATTCTGGAATGTTACCGGCTGATTGGCCATCTAGAAAAAGGCCTAGTGGAATCCCCTGGGCAGAGAACTGACTGACGGTTGAGCAAACCTAAAGCATCCCACTATCCAGCTCATTAACAGCAGACAGACAGGCCCAAGAGCCGGTCAACAAGTCATGGCAGCCGGTGGGACTGTGTCAATATAATTATAGCTGCAATTTTCTCGTGGGATTTTTAAGATATAAAAAGCTGGTTTGTACAGAAAGTGGATGAAACGTCTAGAGAGAGAGAGGCTTAACAGCAGTCAGGTGGTGGCAGCTTGGCCTTTCTAGTCGAATGCAAAGAAAAGGACTCTCGCTCTAACACACGCACACGCACACACACACACACACACACACACACACGCACACACACACACACACACACACACGCACACACACACACGCACACACACACCAGCGAAACATCAATACATCAAGGTAAAGCGAAGGTGAGGTGAAGACAGAAGTTCAATTTCAACGTCGTCAACCCAAACAAGCACCAAAATTCACAACATGACATTATGGAACGATAATAGAACTTTCTGCTAGCTTTCGCTGGGCGGACACAATTAGAGAGAGAAAATAAAATGTATCGCAGAACCAATCCAGAGTCTTTAGGGGCGGGCCGGTGACATGCAGAACCAATCCAGAGTCTTTAGGGGCGGGCCGGTGGCATGCAGAACCAATCCAGAGTAGGGGTGCACTGATCACGTTTTTTGCCACCGATCACCGATTGCCGATCGCCTATGGGAAATATCTGCCCAACCGATCACCGATATATAAACTCCTCAAAAAAAGTTAGGAAACGTTATTTCGGTCGATTATTTCTCCCCTTTAATAATACCAATTGGCATTGTATTTATATCGTTGGAAAGCCTGATTAGTGATATATATATATTTTTTAAATATATATAAAAAAATATCGGCAATCAGCCGAAATATCGGCAATCAGCCGATCGCATATTTGAGGTCAAAATCGGCCGATACAGATTGCTTGCCGATCGATCGGTGCACCCCTAATCCAGAGTCTTCAGGGCGAGTCGTGCTTGTAAACGGATCAAACGGAATCAAAACATGTAACTTTGGTCGGGACATCCATTCTCACTGTGTTAAAAAGCTCTCTCCCCACATTCTCCCCAGTTTGCTTCATTACTGTCAGTTGACAAAGAGGCATGTAGGCATGTAGGTTTGTTAGCGGCTGTTCTCGCTGGCGTTCAAACAACTATTTTTGACAAGTCGTCCCGCCAGACGTTTGGTAGGCGGAGATCTCCGCTTGTCTGGGAGGGCGAGACTACAGAGAGGAAGGAGGGCAAAACAAGCCACTGCATCAGCTGCAGACTGGAGGATATAGAGACAGACAGAGGAAGAGGAGAGGTGCTGAGAGAGGAATATTAACAACACAACCGTCTCCTCCCAGCGCTCGCAGTTGTCAGGCAGAGGTCACGACCCCAACAGACTGAGAGAGAGAGAGAGAGAATAAGACAAATGGAGTGTGTTTTTCTGATGGAGGAGAGCATGGAGCGTCAAACTGTATTGGCTGGAAGTCTCGTCTCTGCAGCCACCAGGCACCGGAACACTGACTCACAAGGGGGCGATAGAGAAACACACTGATGTGTTCCGTTTCAGCTCTCTTACAGTATGTTGCTCTGTAAGTTGGTGCTTGGGGGCATTTTGAGCATTCAGTTCAACATCCTGTTTGTTGGTCACAGCAATGCTGCATTATGCTAATATATATATGTTGTTATAAAATAGGACGACATTAGTTGTTTTTTTTTATCCGTGGGGGAATTGGGTTGTTGTTGCAGCAGCAAATAATACAGCAATACTGTAGGCTAGATAAATACATATAGAGCCTCATATAAACATGAAGACAGCACTTTTCAGAAGGTAGGAAAAGCAGGCTGGTTTTGAGCTTGATGGCAAAGTGTGTTTGGCATTATATTATTATATTATTATATTATATTATTATTATTATATTATTATATTATTATATTATATTATATTATTATAGTATTATATTATATTATTATTATATTATTATATTATATTATTATTATGCAATGGCTTATGGCTTTACAAAGGCTTTCATAAGCCCAAGAGGTAAGAGGTCATGTAATCTGGAAACGGCTAAATGCAGCTCAGCACACGTACTGTAAGTAGACTGTATATACAGTCTACTTACACTAAGATACATCCTTTCCCAAAAATTTGAATATCATGGAAAAGTTCGTTTTTTTCCATAATTCCTTTCAAAAAGTGAAACTTTCAGAGATTATAGATTCATTACACACAAAGTGAAATATTTCTAGCCTTTATTTGTTTCATTTTTCATAATTGTGGCCTACAGCTCCAGAAAACCCCCAAAACCGTATTTCAAGAAATTAGAATAGTGTGAAGAAAATCAGCAGTTACTTCTCAGTTATGAGTTGAGTTGAGTTGAGTTTAACTTTATTGTCCCATAGGGAAATTTGTCTTAGGCATTTGTACAGCAGCAATAGGGCAATGACAAACGTAACAGACAG
This sequence comes from Poromitra crassiceps, assembly GCF_964638095.1. Classification (NCBI taxonomy): domain Eukaryota; kingdom Metazoa; phylum Chordata; class Actinopteri; order Beryciformes; family Melamphaidae; genus Poromitra; species Poromitra crassiceps. Next base: position 20,842,719 of record NC_139635.1, read on the forward strand.
TACAGTACATCTGAAGACAAACAGCGTGTAAACAAGAGGACAACATAGTACATGATGCAGCCTGGGCTACAAGTTAACAACTCTACCTAACCACGTATTGCACTTCAGTATTCAAATATTGCACTTCAAGTATTGCACAATTCCAAAACCGCATATCAAACCAAAACCATCATAAAACCATGGTTACTTAAAACTAAAAACATTAAAACCACAGTAAAGGGTAAAAGAAAATAAAAAGATAAAATGATAAGAGGAATAAAATTAAATAAAATGAATATAAAACTAACTAAGGCAAGATAAATATCACATGACCAGACAGGCTGCAGGGACAGCCGAGCTCAGAGTGAGCTACCATGTATGCCACACCAATACCATCAGAGATTTCTCGGATCATCCGGCTCTTTAAGGAGGGTTCCAGAATCACCGAGCTCTGTCCTCTCGGACCAGACTGACTCCAGCCTCAGTCCACTCCCCCTGAATCTCCACCCAATTTTTGAATCGTCTTTGCTTGACAGTCCGCTGAAGCCCACGGTTATCCATCGTATTTCCATGATATTCACATTTTTTGGAAAGGATCTGTATATGGGGAATGTCTGCATAAATCACTAACCCTAAACAACAGCACGACACAATGTTTTACGGGGAAATCTGAGTTGTTGTTGTTGTTGTTGTTTGGATGCAATTTGCTCTCTTACAGGCGGTGGTGCTGTTGCACTGTGACTGGAGGAACGCAGAAGAAAGCGTTTTAACACCTTTCTCACTTCCCGGGAGATCCATTTCCGCCCGTCAACAACACCAATATGAATCAATATAGGCTTAATGAACGTTCTATGCTGCTCCATAGAAATGATCGGCGCCAGCTGTGAATTAGCCCTCGTGTTCTGCTAAATTAGCTGCAGATGAACACACCTGTTCCCATAACAGAGACATATTATAACAACTACAGCTGCAGCATAACTAAAGAGACTGTTCAGCTACAAAACCACTGCTATTTATTCCCCCTCTCGATTTGTATATGATTTACATATATGATTACACACATGGGGTGTCCAACACTGCAGCGATTTGACAATATTGGCGTTGTATAATTATCATGAAGGATATCATTTCTGTATTCTGCCGTCTTGAATGTTCTTCCCACCATGTCTCCATCGTCTCCTGCTGTGCCAGTGCATGTGAAGGTAAGGTGAGACTGAATTGATCTCCATGGGGGAAGTTCTCTCTCACATCACAGAGTGGTGGAGGCCAGGGTCAACCACATGTCAGCAGCACCCAGAGCTGCTGACATGCATCAGTGTGGCTCTGCAGGTCAACTCACCACGGTTTACACTCATGCATGCCATGTGGGGGCCATTTTGACCAAAGCACCACCATGGCCTTTAACAGTCCCCCCCCCCTTTCAGTTGTGTGTCATGTGAAGCCCGTGGAGGCTGTATTGTAACTGTGATTAAGGCCTATAGAGACACTGCATGAAATAGGCCACGCCCATCGTGGGGGAAAAGCTCCGTTCATTTCCACACACCAGCGTCATTTTCCTTGAATTAAACATAGCTAAAAGCTGTTGTGTGGTGGGCTGCGCAGACAACAAATGTAAAAAATCGCCAGTTAAAGTTTTTTTTACTCCTGAGCAAAACAAGGAAGCCATTGAGAATTGGCGAGAAGAAGAATGTGGATCTAGCTGTCAAGAAGTAAGTTGGAGGGTTCATCTTCCGTATATACGATCTTTTTGTGCAACACGCAACCATGCACGTGACATAGGAGAACGCCAGGATTGGAGGGGGGGTTTCCGTTTTCCCCCGTCTTGGGCGTGGTTTCTGAATGATGACGCGTTACGCAGTGTCTCTATCCACCTTATTTTTGAATGCCCCGCTGTAAATATAATTATGGGTGCAAGGTCCGGTTTAGAACGTGACTGATTGTTGCAGCTGGCGCATTTCCTCGTTAAAACTCCGACGCTGGGAAAAAAAGTTGCTTGTCACAATAAATACACTCGTTTGACGACTTATTTGAGGGAATGTAATAATTGTATCTATCGCATCCGCTATTTCTGTTGCTCGACGAGATTTTTGCCAAGGTGGATGCGCTACAGGGCGCGGGGAGGATTACACCGGAAGAAGCACCCATATTTCACGTAAGGCATCATGGCATCTATAAATAGGGTGGATACAAATAAACTGGACTTGAGTGGATATTATGAAACCTTTGTACACATCATGTCTGATCTCATGTGTCTCTAAACATATAGCTCAGTTGCTAATGTTAGCTAGCTAACCAACATTTCTGTATTCTACAGAGAAGAGATGAAGGCAGCTGATCAACTAGGGATCCAGAGAGCTGGAATCACATTCAAATAAAGCCCTGCATTTATTCAAATAAATGGATAAATACATACACTGAACTGAATTGATTGATCGTTAATATGGTATATGATCGTGGAACTGGACAGAATCTGGACTTGTTATACAGTTGTTATTGTTATTGCTGCACTTGCTATTTTGTGTACATTTTGTACCGGATTGTACAGAAAGTAACTAAGTGTGAGAGGAACATCACAGAGATTTCAGTTCTACATTTCAGTTGGACCTTTTCTAGTCAAATGCAAATAAAAGGACTCTCGCTTTGGGGGTTCGATACCCAGGGTGGGAAGCAAACCCCCAACCCTAACCCCTAACCCCCCCTAACCCTAACCCCTAACCCTGTCATTTCACTGCCATATCTGTCAGTCTGTGTGCTGCTGTGTTTGCTCATTCTGCTCTGTCTATTTGTATGCTTTCTGCATGGCTAAAGTCAAGAGAGTGAATGGTCAATTAGCATCAGATTAGCATAGCGACACAGCGCTGCTGGACTGATGGGAGTGGATATGACACCTGCAATCTGTAGAGCAGGCGGCACACACACACACACACACACACACACACACACACACACACACACACCACATTCTCACACACACACACACACACACACACACACACACACACACACAAACACACACACACACCACATTCACACACACACACACACACACACACACACACACACACACACACACACACAAACAAACACACACCACATTCACGCACGCACGCACACGCACACACACACACACACACACACACACACACACACACGCACAGAGCCAAGTGCACTCCTCATTCTTTGTCTTTCTTTCTCCTACTTTCTCTTTGTGTGCTGTCTCTTTCTCTCACTCTACCTACCCCCTCAGTGGCCTCACCCGTACACATAGTCTCTCTCTCTCTCTCTCTCTCTCTCTCTCTCTCTCTCCACACCTCTATCCTTCAATCTCTTCCTCTCCTGCAATAAGTTATAAGTGATAATGTCAACAATAGGCTGTGTGGCAGATACCAATCTCCTCGCTGTGTTTACATTGGCTCACACACACACACACATCTTATCTTAGCTGTCCATCGTGTTCGATGATGACGCTTGCTCTGAAGGGGAGGGGGGGGGGGAGGGGGATCAGCGACGCTGTCGCTGGTGCCACTTCTCGTGGGCGTTGAGTCCGATCCTTGAGCCGCACACCCGTCCGCAGATGGAGCAAGGGAACCCGGATGTCAGGGGGGTACCAGCCACCCGCTGGTGTCGCTGAATGCGTCTCTCGGATCGTCGGTCTTGGTTGGTTTGGTGTATTTGTGAGACTGCAGTGGCACAGGTAGCATGCCAGGCTGATCTATCGAGTGCCAGACTTTCAAGCTGCATGGTGTTGATGTTTGCTCGCTTTAGGAGGTCCCTGGTGTAGTCCTTAAAGCGCCGCTTTTGCCCTCCAGCAGAGCGCTTTGCGTCGCTCAGTTGGCCGTAGAGGACTTGGCGGGGCAGGCGGTGGTCAGGCATACGAATGGTGTGTCCAATCCAGCGAAGATGTTTTTTGGCCACAGCTGCTTCCATGCAGATTGAACCGGTGTTCTTGAGGATGTCTGTATGGGGGACTCGATCTTCCCAGGACAAGCCAAGGATCTTCTGTAGGCAGCGGATGTGGAAGGCCTCCAGGTTAGTGATATGCCGGCTGTATGGGGTCCACGACTCTGCCCCATAGAGGAGAGTGGAGAGACATACTGCATTGTAAACGGCAATCTTGGTGCTGACCTTCAGGTTACGGTTTTCGAAAACTCTGCTGCGTAGGCGTCCAAAGGATGATGAGGCTTTATTGATACGGGTGTGCAGTTCAGTGTCAAGGGAGCAGCATGAGGACAAAGTGGAGCCAAGGTAGGTGAAGTGATCCACTGTGTTAAGTGGAATGCCATTTATATGAAAGCTGGGGGGTGTGGAGGTTGGGGTAGTGAGTTGGGACATGACCTCGGTTTTTTGAATGTTGACCTGAAGACCGAATGATTGATACAGACTGGATATAGTGTTGAGGGCGTGCTGCATAGAGTCTGGGCTGTGAGCTAAGACAGCACAGTCATCAGCGTACTGAAGTTCGCAGATTTGGCAGGTCTTTGTTTTTGTATGGGCCTGAAGCCGACGGATGTTGAAGAGGCTTCCATCAAGGCGGTACTCCACCTGGACACCGTCTTCATGTCTCATGCCACGGTGGAAAAGGCACGTGATAGCAGAGAGGAGGATGTTAAAGAGGACCGGAGCCAATACACAGCCCTGTTTCACCCCAACGTTCACCTCGAAGAGCTCCGACTGGAGTTCCCCTGTGAGCACTCTGGCTTGCATCCCGTCATGCAACTGCTGCAGGTTGCTGAGAAACTTGGGTGGTACCCCAAGTTTGGAGAGGTGTTTCCAGAGCAACTCACGGTTGATGGTGTCAAAGGCTTTGCTGAGGTCGATGAAGGCTATGTAGAGGTCCTTGTGATGTTCTCTGCTCTTCTCCAGTAGCTGCCTTAAGACAAAGACCATGTCTGTGGTGGATCTAGTCTTCCGGAAGCCACACTGAGTTTCCGGAAGCACAGCTTCCGAGATGTCCTCAACCAGCCTGCTGAGCATGATCTTCGCCAGAACTTTCCCTGCAATGGAGAGGAGAGAGATTCCCCGGCTGTTCCCACAGGTTGCTCTGTCCCCTTTCTGTTTGTAGATGACCACGATGTTGGCATCCTTCCAGTCCTGTGGGAGAATCCCATGTTCCCAGATGTTTTGGATCAGGAGGTGCAGGCGGCGTGTGAGGAGATACCCTCCGTGTTTGAAGACCTCTGCAGGAATGCCATCGGGTCCAGCGCTTTTGTTGTTCTTTAGGCCCGCAATGGCTTGCCGGGTTTCTGAGAAAGATGGTGGGGCGTCGAGGTTCGTGATTGGTGGCAGATCTGGGAGATTATCCAGAATATGTAGGTCGACAGGGTTGGTGTGGTTGAGAAGATTCTCAAAATGGTTTGCCCAGCGGGCAAGGATCTCATGGCGGTCCTTAAAGAGCGTAGAGCCGTCAGCTGATCGGACTGGGGCAATCGCCCGCTTCCTGGGGCCGTACAATGCTTTGATGGCATCGTAGAAGCCCTGAGTGTTATTACAGTCTGCCAGATTTTGGATCTCATGCGCCTTCTGCACCCACCAGGTGTCCTCCATGATTCGGAGGGCTCGCTGGGTTGCTGTTCTTGCTGCAGTAAAGGTGGCTTTCAAGGTGAGAGATGTAGGGCAGGACAGGAGAGCTTTGTGGGCCTCATGCTTCGTTTTTAGAAGTGACTGTATCGTAGCTGAGTTACAGTCAAACCAGTCCTGGTGACGCTTCCTTGACTGGCCGAGCGCGTCCGAGGCTGCACTATGAATAGCCTGGCGCAGAGCTGGCCAGTCAGCTGATTCCTCCGGGATCTTGTCGAGGTTTTCAGCAAGGAGCCGTCGAAGATTGTCTTTGGTGGTGGGGCTGTTCAGTGCTACACAGTTGAGTCTTCTGTTAGGAGCTGTCCTCGGGCCACGGGGTTGAATGCTCATGAGGAGTTTGGATCTGACCATGAGGTGGTCAGTCCAACACTCAGCTCCGCACATGACACGGGTTGTGAGGACATCCTGTCTGTCCTTTTGACGGACAATCACGTAGTCCAGGAGATGCCAGTGTTTTGAGCGGGGGTGCTGCCAGGTGGTCTTAAGCCTGTTCTTGAGCTGGAAGATGGTGTTAGTGATGACCAGCTGATGTTCTGCACAGAGGGAGAGAAGCCGAAGCCCATTGTTGTTCATTTTCCCCACTCCGTGCTGGCCAATGACTTTACTCCATACCAGGTGCTCCGTACCCACTCTAGCATTGAAATCTCCCATGACTATGAGCTTGTCCGTAGCCGGGGTTTTCTGTAGGATGGCGTCAAGAGCTCTGTAGAAATCCTCTTTGATGTTGTGCTCGGCATCAAGAGTTGGTGCATAAGCACTGATGAGTGTGGCGAAGCGTTCCTTTGCCAGGGGAACGCGCCATGTCATCAGTCTTTCGCTGATGCCGATGGGGGATTCCGGGATGCGCTGAAGCAGTTGGGACTTCACAGCAAAGCCAACTCCATGGTTGCGGCGAGTGCCTTCAGGGACCCCCTTCCAGAAGAAGGTGTACCCTGCACCAACCTCTGTCAGGGAGTCCTCTCCATGTAGTCTGGTCTCACTGAGAGCTGCGATGTCGATGTTATATCTTGCGAGCTCCATGGCCACAAGTGCTGTCCTGCGGTGGGGCCTATCAGGAGTTTCAGCCAGGTCCAACAGTGTGCGGACGTTCCACGAAGCAATGCATAGGGTTTTTGTTTTTCTTATTTTAATTTTTCGACCGCAAAAAGGGATGCTCCGACGATTGCGGTTTACCGTCCGGAGTATGGGGAGCAGACAATTTTTAGACCACCTTTTCTAGGTCCTTCCCCATCTCAGGGGTGAGCAGTGTGGGGCTGCTCAGTCGCAATGGAAGCTGCCGAGGAGATGCGCTGCTCCATCCCGTAGTCTCGACGACCATCACTCCATTGCCACCTGTGTGCATGGTTTTGACTAGACACTCCCAGCCACATCCTTGGCCTGTGCCCACCGTCGTTCCACATCGCCACAGGACTTTTGAGGGGGGGGGGGGGGGGGGGGTGGAGCAAGAAGCTTGCGCATAGGTAAGGATTAAGGTGAGGGTGTGGGTGCGCAGTCCTCACTCCCACCGTCTTCACTCCTACCAGGTGGACCTCCAGTGGCATGAGGGAACCCATGACGACCTTCGTCTGGCAGGAGTTGCAGGGGGCTGCCGGTGGTCCGGTCTGTTGGACTCCGCCTGTGCCTGTCCCCGAGGGCAGGTTTGTCTTCAGGGTTTGCTCCCCTAGCCACTGTACCCCCCCGGGTTAACCCACGTGGCTGTGGGGCTGCCTTCTTCCGCCCTTGCAGCCGTTGTGGTGGTTCTCACATCCACCATCTTCCGCCTGCTCTGCCGTTGAGGTCTTCTGGGATCACTCTTAGTCTGGCCTCTACCCCTCGACCTGTTCGGCTTGGGTGACCCTGCCAGGAGTACGATACTCCGGCCGACATAGCTCTAGGGGTCATGGAGACGCGCAAAGTGCCTCACCACGGTAAGGTGGTGATCCCATCGAGGCACACACACATGTCATTTTACACACACACACACACACACACACACACACACGTGTGCCGATATATATTTAAATGTACGTTGTATCCCTGGTTTGCAGACACGTAAAATGACATTTTCTTCTTTTATTTAGAAGAAGAGAGAAGGAAGGAAAGGTGATTGAAAAGGGGAAGGAGGGAGGGAGAGAGCGAGAGAGAGAGAGAGCGAGAGAGGGAGAGAGGGAGAGAGAGGGAGGTAGGGAGAGAGAGAGAGAGAGAGAGAGAGGGAGGGAGGGAGGATGAGAGAGAGAGAGAGGGAGGGAGGGAGAGGGAGAGAGGGAGGGAGGGAGAGAGAGAGGGAGGATGAAAGAGAGAGAGAGAGAGATGGAGAGGGAGAGGATGAGAGAGAGAGAGAGAGAGAGAGAGAGAGAGGGAGGGACGGGGATCTAAAGCAGAGGAAAAGGATTTGCAGTTCTTTGTTAACAGAACCACTGCTCAGTTCCAGCCACTTCAATTACAAACACGACGTGTGTGTGTGTGTGTGTGTGTGTGTGTGTGTGTGTGTGTGTGTGTGTGTGTCTTATTAAGGCAGTGTGTTAGTAGGTGACCTTGAGCAAATGAACACCAGTTGAGGTACGGCTTTCTATTGATCTGAATTATTCATGTGTGTGTATGTGAACATGAGCATATGGGTCTCTAAATGTGTGTACACAAGTGTGTGTTTGTTGTCTAAGTGTGTGTGTGCATGTGCGTGTGTGTGTGTGTGTGTTGTGTGTGTGTCTGTCTGGTCTGGTAGTGTTGGAAGCTGAATCAAGCTGTTTCCAACAATAGGCTGAGAAGAGGTTGTGTGTGTGTGTGTGTGTGTGTGTGTGTGTGTGTGTGTGTGTGTGTGTGTGTGTGTGTGTGTGTGTGTGTGTGTGTGTGTGTGTTGCAGCAGACGTCAAGCCTCAAAGCCAAATACCTCTCACACCTCCTTCCCCCCCCCCCCCCTCAATCTGTCCATCCCTCCTCAGGCTGCTAATGACCCTAAACGTCCACACTAATAGTCCATACTAATAGTGTTAATGTGTCATATGTGGGCATAAAATGCCTGTGAATTGTGAAATAAAACATGAGAAGAAAAAATGCCAGAAAATGCCATCGATAATTACTAATCTCCTTTTTGACACTTCAACCTGCCCCCCCCCCCCCCATCCCCCCCCCGGCCACCCCAAATACTCCTGTGTGAATGGGACTACTGTACACATACAAGTCGAGCACGCACACATCCACTCTTCAGCTGGCAGGTGCAGGACAAACAACTCAGCAGGTAGACAGGTCAGAAAGTCGAGTCGGCACACTGCGTACACTTGCTCCCCCAGTAGATTCATGATAAAGGTCGCCATGCCAAACTATAGAGA
>NC_139635.1:20861579-20869079 GCF_964638095.1 Poromitra crassiceps
ACAGGCGGAGATGGGGAGGAAATCATTTTGCAGAAGGTTCAGCTGGTTACGCTGGTGACTGTAGCTTTCTCTGGGCAGAGCGCTCACTCTGTTTAGGTGAAACTTTTGCCTTTCAGGTTTACGTTTTGATTTGTCGCTACCTGTGCGAGCGTACCTGTGCGAGCGTACCTGTGCGAGCGTACCTGTGCGATCGTACCTGTGCGATTGTACCTGTGCGATCGTACCTGTGCGAGCGTACCTGTGCGAGCGTACCTGTGCGAGCGTACCTGTGCGAGCGTACCTGTGCGATCGTACCTGTGCGATCGTACCTGTGTGATCGTACCTGTGTGATCTTACCTGTGTGAGCGTACCTGTGTGAGCGTACCTGTGCGAGCGTACCTGTGCGAGCGTACCTGTGCGAGCGTACCTGTGCGATCGTACCTGTGCGAGCGTACCTGTGCGATCGTACCTGTGCGATCGTACCTGTGTGATCGTACCTGTGCGATCGTACCTGTGTGATCTTACCTGTGTGATCTTACCTGTGTGAGCGTACCTGTGTGAGTGTACCTGTGCGAGCGTACCTGTGCGAGCGTACCTGTGTGAGTGTACCTGTGTGAGTGTACCTGTGTGAGTGTACCTGTGTGAGTGTACCTGTGTGAGCGTACCTGTGTGATCGTACCTGTGTAAGCGTACCTGTGCGAGCATACCTGACACCAGAATTAATTTGGACAAATCTATGGCAGCTCGATGAGGGGGGCTAGGACACAGCGTTAAGCTAAGGAAAGGAGGATTTTTACATTCAATTTGCATAAGTCTGACTTAATGCACCTATAATACCGTGAGTATTGTGATTGCAAATTACAATACATTATATTGAGATTTAACATTCCTTTTGTATTCAATTTGACTGCAAGTAAAATGCTTGACTAAGCTGATATCCCTGAGAAATATCAAAAGCAATTTTACTTTAAACAAGCATGAATTACCATAATTATTAGATGAAATTCCAGGCTGCACTCTTTCATCACTGTGACATGCATCTGTCTGCATATGTAAATAGTTTATAATACCCGTTACACCAGCAGCAGCTACGCTGCTGTGAGAAAGCTGCAGGAGTGGGTGTTTAATAGCAGATAGCGTGTTAATTGTGATCACATATGGTTTACATCCAGGCTATGCTGCCGTGGGCAGTGTTTGTGCTAATTATCAGTTTGTCTGTTTAACGGGAACAACCACAGTTTTTTTTATGTTTTTTTATATCCAGTATAATTGTCAGCATGTTGGAGCTGGGGAATCCAAGCTTTCGCTGCAGGGTGTGAGCTACACAGAAACTCATCATCAATCTGAGATCATTAAGAGGTAGGCCATTTGAATGGGAGTACCCAACATATCTCAGTCTGTTCTATTCTTGGGAACATATTTCAATAACAGCATGTATATACTGACATACACACACACACACACACACACACACACACACACACACACACACACACACACCTGCTACATGCCATAACAGTCTCTCAGACAGTGAAAGTCCTTGGCTAATTGCAGCAGAGCAAGCCCATGTAAAGGTTAATGATGGATTCACTGGGGAGTTTGGTTCTTTAATCAGTGAGTGAGTGTGGCGTTATGCACTGCAGTAATATGGAATACTAGCCTAGTGTGCACAGTGCAGAACATCACTGTAGTGATATGGAATACTAGCCTAGTGTGCACAGTGCAGAACATCACTGTAGTGATATGGAATACTAGCCTAGTGTGCACAGTGCAGAACATCACTGTAGTGATATGGAATACTAGCCTAGTGTGCACAGTGCAGAACATCACTGTAGTGATATGGAATACTAGCCTAGTGTGCACAGTGCAGAACATCACTGTAGTGATATGGAATACTAGCCTAGTGTGCACAGTGCAGAACATCACTGTAGTGATATGGAATACTAGCCTAGTGTGCACAGTGCAGAACATCACTGTAGTGATATGGAATACTAGCCTAGTGTGCACAGTGCAGAACATCACTGTAGTGATATGGAATACTAGCCTAGTGTGCACAGTGCAGAACATCACTGCAGTGATATGGAATACTAGCCTAGTGTGCACAGTGCAGAACATCACTGTAGTGATATGGAATACTAGCCTAGTGTGCACAGTGCAGAACATCACTGTAGTGATATGGAATACTAGCCTAGTGTGCACAGTGCAGAACATCACTGTAGTGATATGGAATACTAGCCTAGTGTGCACAGTGCAGAACATCACTGCAGTGATATGGAATACTAGCCTAGTGTGCACAGTGCAGAACATCACTGTAGTGATATGGAATACTAGCCTAGTGTGCACAGTGCAGAACATCACTGCAGTGATATGGAATACTAGCCTAGTGTGCACAGTGCAGAACATCACTGCAGTGATATGGAATACTAGCCTAGTGTGCACAGTGCAGAACATCACTGTAGTGATATGGAATACTAGCCTAGTGTGCACAGTGCAGAACATCACTGTAGTGATATGGAATACTAGCCTAGTGTGCACAGTGCAGAACATCACTGTAGTGATATGGAATACTAGCCTAGTGTGCACAGTGCAGAACATCACTGTAGTGATATGGAATACTAGCCTAGTGTGCACAGTGCAGAACATCACTGTAGTGATATGGAATACTAGCCTAGTGTGCACAGTGCAGAACATCACTGTAGTAATATGGAATACTAGCCTAGTGTGCACAGTGCAGAACATCACTGCAGTGATATGGAATACTAGCCTAGTGTGCACAGTGCAGAACATCACTGTAGTGATATGGAATACTAGCCTAGTGTGCACAGTGCAGAACATCACTGTAGTGATATGGAATACTAGCCTAGTGTGCACAGTGCAGAACATCACTGTAGTGATATGGAATACTAGCCTAGTGTGCACAGTGCAGAACATCACTGTAGTGATATGGAATACTAGCCTAGTGTGCACAGTGCAGAACATCACTGTAGTGATATGGAATACTAGCCTAGTGTGCACAGTGCAGAACATCACTGTAGTGATATGGAATACTAGCCTAGTGTGCACAGTGCAGAACATCAGTAGCTGTGTTTCCATTACAGTTTTTCGCAAAAGAATTGCGATATTTCTACAACTTCGACAATGTACAATTGCGACTTGTAGGCGTTTCCATTGAAGTTGCGTTTGAGTGATTCCCCGTTGCAGCAGCTGCCACAGTGATTACGCACGGGGATCTGCCCCATATCCCGTCCCCTGCATGCTCAAATCCAACCAATGGTCAATGCAAATCCCAACATGAAGTTACAATGCATATAAACGAGCCTGATTATCAATTCAAAAGAAAATGAGTCGCAAAATGTTGCTGGCTGCGTGAATGCAGTCAGCGCGACAGGCAGAGGAAAAAAGGTAGCCTAATAGCCTACAACTGGTCCGATTTAGAGATGGAGGGGGGAAAAGGCTGATTTGGTTCTATAATTGCACCTGAAACGTGTGCAATGTATTAGCCTACTCACAGTCACTGTATTCACTTCAGACAGCACCACCGCACCAGTGTGTGCTTTTCATCCTCTCATCTCGCCGCTGTGCCAAATGCGCGCACACAGGCAGCCTGCTGTCACCATGGACCGATTTCTGCCATTAAACATTATCTAATTTGCCCGGCTACGCTTTTGCATAACACTCGTCTTTCTGCTAGGTAGCGTTGCTTCAAAGTTTTCCACTTGCTGCGGAGGTTTTGACACGGCTATCGAACCTTACTTACCAAACTTATTTTCCGCTCCTTTTCCAAGGGATAATATGGGTCACATGACGTGCAAATGCGAAAAATGTGTTTCCATTACACTTTTGCGATAAACTTCTATATCGACACGTCTGAAAAACCACCTCATGAGAGCGAAAAAACTTTTTGCGATATTTGGGAGGTTTTTCGAAATTCACGTGTTTCCATTACCCAATTTCTATTGCGATATTTACATTTTGCGCATTTCTGAGGGTAATGGAAACACAACTACTGTAGTGATATGGAATACTAGCCTAGTGTGCACAGTGCAGAACATCACTGTAGTGATATGGAATACTAGCCTAGTGTGCACAGTGCAGAACATCACTGTAGTGATATGGAATACTAGCCTAGTGTGCACAGTGCAGAACATCACTGTAGTGATATGGAATACTAGCCTAGTGTGCAGAACATCCAGTCTAGCTGCTGTTTATGTGCAACAGACTGAGCAGGTGGATTCAGGTGAAAGCCTCTATAGATCTCACTAGTGCAGACGGAGGAGACAGACCTTGAGGCAGCTGAGCTAGACTGCAGCACACTTTCAAAGGAAACCAAAACACATTTGCATTCGAAAAAGCTACGTTCTAACATCCGACATTCTCCTGAATCTGCACAGCGGCTGCTCCACATGACAGCGAGAGAGGTAACTGTCAGAAAACAGAAAACTGCACGTAGCACACACGGCCGCTCTGTGATGCTTTATACCAAAGACCAAACAGACGAGAGAGGCAAGAGATGAAGTTGCATCTTTATCTTTACTTCCTGGATTGGATGCAAACGGGATGTTGGGGCGGGACAAAATGCAGAGACCGTAGCCGACAACTGATGAATGACAACAGAAATCAATAATAATAAACAAGTTTGTGATATCTCCACAATTCAAATCAAACGGCAGGTGTCTACCCGGAAGTGACTTTTTAAAGTTTTGTTGTGACGTGACGTCCCAGTGATTCAGTCTGTAGAGGGCGCTATCAGCTAAGCTGGGTGGTTTCATGATCTAAGTGTGTTTACTTGAATGGTCCAGTGGTGTCCTCCACCATCACACCAGAGGACACAGATAAATCTCTCTCACCGCAGGATTACAGAATCATCCCCTCCAGCGGACATGCCCACCTCCCACACCTCCAACGCCTTGGTCTCCTCCTCCATCTGCTCCTGTCTTTTGCCTTTCACTCTCGTCTCTCAGCTGTTTTACTGGGTTTTAATGTTGGAAAGGCGGTGAGGTTTTCAAAATTAACCGCTCCTTTGTTTCAAATGTACGTTGAGATTGTACATTGTGATGATTGTCCTCCGCTACGGGGGCTCAAAAGTCGCTCATCCCGTTCGCGACTCTTCTCGTCCCTGGCACCTCAATGGTGGAACGAGCTTCCACCTTCGGTCAGGACAGCTGAATCACTGCCGATCTTTCGGGAAAAGACTAAAGACACACCTTTTCAGGCTCCATCTGGGCCCTTCTTGAACCAACTTCTTTCTCTCTTAAAAAAAACAAAAAACAAAAAAACGTACTAACTACTTACTAACTTAACTTTACCACTATTCCTTCAGAAGTTGTAGTTGTCATAGACTGTGTTCCATAGTTGATTGCTCTATTGCGGACAAAAATGTGTTATTGTAAGTAGAGCCCGACCGATACTGTATTTTGGAGGGCGATGCCGATACCGATATTAGGAAGTAAAAGAATTCCGATATCGGCCGATATTCTTATATTATAAATACACCATTATATTACACAATTCTTTTGCAATGATCCCTCAAATATCAAACACTTGACAAAGATATGACTTGACATGACTTGAGATATGTAATGTAGGGAGGATATTTTACAGCTTATCAATAAACTTTATTGTCTAAAATGACATCAATGCAATGAAACCGAACTCGGAATTTAATAATTATAAATAACTAGAAATACAAAAACACAAACAGAACAAATATAAATTATAACTTGAGTTAAGAAAAAATATCAAATATACACGACATGCTATCTATAACTTAAAAAATACAAAATAAAAGAATATCGGCATATCGGCCAATATCGGCCGATAATATCGGTGGACCGATATATCGGTCGGGCTCTAATTGTAAGTCGCTTTGGATAAAAGCCTCTGCCAAATGACGTAATGTAATGTAATGTCATGTAATGTAATGTAATGTAATGTCATGTCATGTAATGTAATGTAATGTAATTGTACGTAACGTATCCCTGGTTTGCAGACACGTCACATGTCGATGTTTTATTCAGGCGATTGGGTTGCTTCTCCTCCACCTCTCCCTTCTGTCTTTAGTTCCTCCTACCTTTTACATCGTCTGTGCCTAACTTCTCTTTCAATCATATCCTTCACTCTCCTCTCTCCCTCTCTCTCTAAATCCCCTGATCTCTCCACTCCTATGCGGTTTTTTTAATCTCATGTTCTCTCTACTCTCGTCTCCTTTTCCCTCTCTCTCTCTCTCTCTCTCTCAGTATATCCATTTTGCCTGCTCAGGTATCTCATTTCAGTTCACTTTGTTTCGTATATGCTTTGCATGAGAGACAAGAAAGCTGTGCTGTGAAAGCCAGATACAGTAGTCGACAACAATACAGCAATACAGCAATTTTGGCACCAAGTCCAACCAGGTGCTGCAGAGCAGTGTAACATGCAGGAGAGGCTGGTAGAGGCTGACTTACTGATGGCCTTGTTTGTTTACGCTGATTAAACTAATGTCTCAGGATTCATGTGGTAATGATTTATTGATCTTAAAATGCTGCACATTGCACCTTTAATTTCTCACAGTACACTCAATTCTTTCTGTCCCCGTTCAATACCAGGACAGGTCACGCAGTAATAACCAGTAATAATAACAGTTATGATGTCCTTTCCTCCTCCTCCCCCTCCCCCTCCTCTCCTCGTCTCTCTCCCCTCCCCTCCTCTCCTCCCCCTCCTCCTCTCTCTCTCTCCCCTCCTCTCCTTTCCTCCTCCTCCCCCTCCTCTCTCTCCCCTCCCCTCCTCTCCTCTCCTCTCCTCCTCTCTCTCCCCTCCTCTCCTCTCCTCTCCTCTCCTCTCCTCCTCTCTCTCCTCCTCTGCTCTCCTCCGCTCGGTTAGGTCATCATGCACTTATAGCCACAGCCATCTCCGTTAACACAGGGACCCTGGAAGCAACAATTCTCCTCGGGCAATTGCACACTCAGTCCCTCTACTACCCACCATGACATAATCCCTCTATCTCTCTCTAGTTGCAGTCAGTGTGTGATCGTATTATACCGGCTCCTCCCACCGCTCCATTCTGCCCCATTAAGCAGCTAGTGACGCTTTCTCCACTGGTTCACTGGATGAAGCTCGTTAACTAGCTAGTGACGCTTTCTCCACTGGTTCACTGGATGAAGCTCGTTAACCAGCTAGTGACGCTTTCTCCACTGGTTCACTGGATGAAGCTCGTTAACTAGCTAGTGACGGTGTCTCCACTGGTTCACTGGATGAAGCTCGTTAACCAGCTAGTGACGGTTTCTCCACTGGTTCACTGGATGAAGCTCGTTAACTAGCTAGTGACGGTGTCTCCACTGGTTCACTGGATGAAGCTCGTTAACTAGCTAGTGACGGTGTCTCCACTGGTTCACTGGATGAAGCTCGTTAACTAGCTAGTGACGGTGTCTCCACTGGTTCACTGGATGAAGCTCGTTAACTAGCTAGTGACGGTGTCTCCACTGGTTCACTGGATGAAGCTTGTTAACCAGCTAGTGACGGTTTCTCCACTGGTTCACTGGATGAAGC
>NC_139635.1:20874079-20890392 GCF_964638095.1 Poromitra crassiceps
ACTGAATTCCTTCAGGCGGCATCTCTTTGTTTTCCCAGTTTTATGAACTGAGGCTAAAACACGGCTGTTCTCCTCTGATGTACAATGTATGAGATGTCATTAACTCAAGCAGCGTACAGGAAGTACTTCAACTTCCAATACTGCTAACATTGGTTTTGGGGAAGCTCCTGTAAGACCAGTATTACAAGCTACCAGTCATTTCACACTGTAAAAAGTGGAACTGCAACAAAGCTACTTTAAACCATCGACATATGAATGATTTCTCAATCTCAATGCTCTAAACGTGATACAGTTTACTAAAAGAAAAAGTAGTTGAACCTACTTTTACATATCTGCAAGTAGAATGTCATACAATAAAGATTAAAAAAATACATGACTGCACTGATTAGAATGCTTACACAAAATTTATTTGATCTGAAATAGAGTGCAAGCAACGTTCAGTATCTTTCTAATGCAAACACTCCAACAGCTGCCTGCCAGAAACAAATGCAACCCCCGATTATTTTTATTTTATTTTATTTTCTATCCTAGCCAATAATAGATGGTAATTAACTATGCCTCAATATTACAAAAACATAATTAACTACCTAATTAAAAAAAAAAAAAGTCAAACACTGAGTGACGGCCTGGACTGAAACTATTCAAACACTGTATAAAATATATATAAAAGTGATCAATCAATTTGTTAAACAATGAATTAAGCTAGCTACTAACCTTTAAAACCTCATTTTGTAAGAGAAGGACTCTTATTTTTTCTTTAATTTTTTCTCTCCAAATGTGCATATCTAATGTACAGAATAAATCTCTTTGTACTGCAACACAGCATGAAACAATCAATCACTTGACAGTGCTGTGGAGGCCGTCTCTCTGCCTGCCAGGCTTACAGCTGCTGTGGGACAGTCCATGGAGACGAGCCACGTAACCATAGCAACAGACATCACACTGGTGGTGTAGCCATAGCAACCACGGCGCACCGGTGGCAGCTGAGCCAGCAGCAGCGGGGGAAGTGCCAGCTCGGCTCCTTTTCCACGTCTCCACTTCCACATCACAACAAACAGGGCTGGCAGGCAGCACACTGATGATGTCACACTTCCACATCACAACAAACGGGCTGGCAGGCAGCACACTGATGATGTCACACTTCCACATCACAACAAACAGGGCTGGCAGGCAGCACACTGATGATGTCACACTTCCACATCACAACAAACAGGGCTGGCAGGCAGCACACTGATGATGTCACACTTCCACATCACAACAAACAGGGCTGGCAGGCAGCACACTGATGATGTCACACTTCCACATCACAACAAACGGGCTGGCAGCACACTGATGATGTCACACACAGCCTCGCTTTGGAACCAGGAAGAGGGGGGACGAAGTGAGGAGGAGGGAATAAAGGACGAGGGGAGAGGGAGAGAAAAGAAAAGAGAAAAGAGAGAGAACAGAAGCGAGAAAGACAAAGGGAGAGAAGAGAAAAAGGAGAGAGATTTTGGGATATAGCAGAAACGATGAGTCAATTAATCTATTAGTCGATCAAAATTAATGGGCAGCTATCTTTTTAGAATTTATTAATTGTTTAGACTAATTTTTAAGAAAAAAAATATATATAGTTCGAGCTTCTTGAATGTAAATATTTTCTGGTTTCTTTAGTCTTCTACGACATTTGAGGACGTCCTTTTGGGCTTTGGGGGAAAAGTGATCAACATTGTTCACCATTTTGTTACATTTATAGACCAAACGACCAATCGATTAGCGGGTCAGGAGACAATAATCTATAATGAAAATAAGTGTGAGTTGCAGCCCTAGGGAGAGAAAAGGAGAGAAGATGAGGGAGGAGAAGTGAGAAAGAGAGAGGGAGAGAGGGGAGAAAGGAGGACAGTAGATTAATGAGGAAGGAGAAGAGAAGAGAGGCTGGGAGGGGGAGGAGGGAGATGAGGAGAAGAAGAAGAAGAAGAAGAAGAAGAAGAAGAAGAAGAAGAAGAAGACGAAGACGTAGTAGAAGAAGAAGAAGAAGAAGAAGAAGAAGAAGAAGAATGAAGAAGAAGAAGAAGAAGAATGAAGAAGAAGAAGAAGAAGAAGAATGAAGAAGCAGAAGAAGAAGAATGAAGAAGCAGAAGAAGAAGAAGAAGGGAGAAAAGAGGATAGGGATAAGGGAGGAAAGACCAGGAGAAAGAGAGGAGAGGGGAAATTATACTGTAGGTGTTCTCAGTCATAAAATATATGTTATTATGGCTAATAATAGCACATCAGGCAGGCACATTCGAGTGTGTGTGTGTGTGTGTGTGTGTGTGTGTGTGTGTGTGTGTGTGTGTGTGTGTGTGTGTGTGTGTGTGTGTGTGTGTGTGTGTGTGTGCGCGTGCGCGAGCGCGTGCATGTGCGTGCCAGCGAGTGAGCAAGACAGAGAGAGAGGGAGGGAGGGAGGGAGAGAGACCGACAGTAAGTCTGTAATGCTACTTTCACACTGGGGACCCGGGACCGTTTCTGAGCACACTTGCGCCCAAATAATGAGCCCAGGTCCGGTTCCTTTGATGAGTGATGTGAATGTGCCCGGGCGTGGAACACTTGCGAGTGTGAACGCCAACCGTACCGAACCACGGGCACGGAAGAAATGTGTAATGTGAAAGCTGACTAGCAGGGTAGAGGGGAGGGAGGGCAATCTTACTCAGACACGGGGCAATCATTCCCAGGGAGAAAGCAGCCTACAGTACAGTATAGGTCTCTGCTGCACACGTTAACATATGTTTAGCAGTTTGTGCTTATAGGCATGTCTTTGGGCCTCTGAGTGCACATGCTTTTACATGTTTCAGTGTAACGCATGGGCAAACACACACGCACGCACACACACACACACACATGCACACGCACGCACACGCACACACACACCATGTCCGCCCGTATACAGTAGCTACATGTGTGTTTTACAAATGACCTGCCACTGCAAACCCGAGTGCGAGTCTGTCTGAGTTAATGTGCTCAGTCGGGTTGAGCGGCGCCGTTGCAGAGGGAGGCCGGTACACAGCGAGCTGCAGTGTGTGTGTGTGTGTGTGTGTGTGTGTGTGTGTGTGTGTGTGTGTGTGTGTGCATACAGAATGGACGATTAAAGCATTAGACTTGCTTACTTGTGACTTTATTTATGAACACACGTCAGTCAGACTTAACGTTTACATGTAGCTCTAGCCCTAGCTACATGTAGCTCTAGCCCTAGCTACATGTAGCTGTAGCTCTAGCTACATGTAGCTGTAGCTCTAGCCCTAGCTACATGTAGCTAGGTCTAGAGCTACATGTAGCTGTAGCTCTAGCCCTAGCTACATGTAGCTCTAGCCCTAGCTACATGTAGCTCTAGCCCTAGCTACATGTAGCTCTAGCCCTAGCTACATGTAGCTGTAGCTCTAGCCCTAGCTACATGTAGCTCTAGCCCTAGCTACATGTAGCTCTAGCCCTAGCTACATGTAGCTCTAGCCCTAGCTACATGTAGCTCTAGCCCTAGCTACATGTAGCTGTAGCTCTAGCCCTAGCTACATGTAGCTCTAGCCCTAGCCGCTGTGCCAAAGACGATGGGATTTCAAGGAAGACGGCCCAACTTCAACTCACTTCCTGTCATTCTGGCATGTGGCTTTCCACGGCCACTAAGATATTTTCAGCAGGTCTGAGTCTATTGGAGTCAACGTGATCTCAGATTATGACAGATCCCTTCTCCTCCATATTGATGAAAGTAAATATTCGGCCCATTCTCCGAAGCCACATATCTTCAGAATATTCTGACACTAAAATGGCATTTTTCAATCAGACAGATCAGGAGAAAAATAAGCTTGTTCAAGACCCGTCTCTGTCTCAGCAACACACTCTCACGAGATTTGGCAATGGCAACAGGAACTCATGTTATGCTGCCTACACACTAGAGGATTTTCAAATCTTAACCGATTTTAAAAACATGAGAGACCACAGACATAAGGACAATTTCATCAGATTTTAACATTAAAATCGCCTGAACGCACACACTAGACGATTCGGCCAGACTGCGAGACCACACACCAACCGTTTGAAGTACCGACTCACAGCGATTCCAGCAACTAGACTGTAGGCTGTTTATATCCCACAAAACGGCATTTTTTTCACACAGACAACAGCAGATGGCTCTCCAAACATGCACCGAGCGGCGGGTCCACTTCAAGCAGCGCGGACACCCTCGCAAAATGAGCTAAAACAACGTCCTGTCTGAGAGCTCATATTACAGCATATCCACTCCCTTGAAGCAAACAAACCGCTCCGCTCGGCACATGTTTGGAGAGCCCTCCGCCGCTGTCCACCCTGTTTTAAGCTGTGAGGATGCTGGGGAGAGAGGAGCTACATGGCACTGCTGTTGCCACAACTCGTAGCGCTGCATTAACATCCGGGTATGACGCGTCGACGCGTCCCGGTCTGCTCGCTCTCATTGGCTATTGCGGGTTCCGTCGGGAGACAGCCATCGTAAATATCAAACATGTTTGATATGCCCGATTCGAGATCGGGCAGGCTCCGATTCAATCAATAATTTATTGACACCAGACACTTGACAATTATTTTGACAAAAAATCGGTTGAGACTAGCCTCGAATCGGGCCACGCCCCCCCGAGGGGAATCGGGCATTAAATCGGGCCTTTTATCCTCTAGTGTGTGGGAGGCATTAGCAGGGAGCGATTAGCTGAAGCTAAATGTGAAGTTCATTGATGTAGTAGCTAATCTGTGGCTAGAAAAAGTTGTTTTTAATGGAATATCTTAGTTTCAACTGTATTGAGCTAAAAAGGGGCAGCTTTGCGTTTATATGTGTGGTTTGTGTGGAGTTTGGGGAACTCACAATCTCTATTTCAAGTGAGCTTGCTAGGTCAGCACTAACCCCGCTTAAAGCCTGCTTGAAGAAGAAAACAAGTGGGGGCGGGGGGGAGTAATGAGACTTGGGGAGAGGTGATCACATAACCATTTGCATTTAACTCATTGAGTGCCATGGACGGACATGTTCGTCATTTCAAATAGTAACGTAGAGTGCCAAGGACGGACATGTTCGTCAATTGCGTTTTTTGACGGTGGGGCGTCGATCAAAGCCTTCTGCCTCTCCTGTACAAATATTATAGCTATTGGAGGTCTATAACCTATTTTACAGAACCCTTAGGTGGCGACAGTGCTCTCCAGGTTAACAGAAAGGCAGAGAAAAACAGAGAATAAGTCGTTGGGGAAACGGAAATCGCATCGCATCCGTATGCATCGATATGCATGAAGCGTTTTAACGTTAGATGTGCCTGCAGCAGGCAGCAGCCAATCTGCTCCCACAATTGAGCTCCTCCATGTCCGCTGCACAGCCCATTCGCAGCCGTTATTATTCTCAACTGGAAGCATACAGTAGTAGCCGGTGACAAACACACGCGGAAAAAGCTGGATGTCGCCGACGCGCACCCTTCACAGTGCAGACAGAGCAAACTCAGCAGAGAGCCACCTCCCATACAGGAGGAGTGTGCAGTTGAGGCGGGGCGGGGCGGGGGGGGGGGAGGGGGGGGGGGGGGGGGGCACGCAGAGCAGCACACAACACTGACCCAGACAGACCCAGGCAGCAGGACAGGGTTGGCAAACGCAAGCCAGAATATCCGATGCCCACCAGCAGCAAATCAAGATCAGCAAGAAGCTGCAACCAGCAGCGCACGCAGGGGCCAGCGCTGCTGGTTGCAGCTAAAAATATTATTCTGCCAAACAAAATTCCCTGGCCTTCACTGTTTTATTGAAGGAAATTATTTTTGAGGTGTGACTACATCAGAAAATTAGCTTCAGAGTCAGTGATGTGTTTGAAATGTTTAATTTCACAAAAGGGCCATTATCTCAGCTTCTAGAAAAAAACTGCTCTTTTTTGTTAAATCAAGCTATCTTCTCCGGCTGATAACTAAAGAACGGAAAATGATATCAATAAACCTGTTTTTGCTGATGATAGAAAAGAGTCTCATCGTTCTTTTTGCGTGTTCATTGTTTACATAGTAATATCACACAATATTCTGTGGGCCTCGAGAAATCACTGAAAAAAGCTCTGAAACTCTGGCACTGGGAGCGTCCGTTCTCCAAAAGTGGCTGGCACTCAATGAGTTAAGAGACTTGCTGCTACCAGTTGTTAGAATTGGCGGAGCCTGCGGTGACCCATCTAGATAGTTATAGAGACAGTCCGCATGTCTGGGAACGCCCACAAAATGTTAAATGGCTGGCGCGCGAGTGGGGTAAAACCGCCGATATATCTCATGGGCTGACTCACCAAAAGACAGTGCTGCGGCTCTAAACATATATATATATATATGTGTGTGTGCAGACTTCATGGTCTCTGTTAGATGTGATTTTCTCTGTGGATCTTTGGAGCTGTTCAACTGAGAAACACTGTGAAAGACGAGCCTTTCAGTGACATGGCAGAATCACAGCATCATTGTGATTCTGTACACAAACACAACTCTATGTATCCCTTCCCCGGACCTGCAGGCAGGGCTGCCCCCTGCAGGCAGGGAGGACTACCAATGAGCTGTCACTTCATCTATCAGCTCCACAGCACTGCGTCATAAATCACTGCAGTGTTTGCCTCTCGTCTGTCGTCATTTCAAACGAACAAGGTCAACTGTGCTGTTCTGATGAAGAAATATAGGCCGTGTTACCAGAAACAATCTACTGTACGTGTACACATTTTCAGCTTGAATGTGGAATCTTTCAGCTGTGGGAACGCCTCGGGAACGCCCAGTCAGAGCTGGCTAATGTGGCCAGGGAGGAGAGGGAGGTTTGGCGTCCCCTGCTGGAACCGCTACACTCCGCGACCCGATCCCAGATAAGCGGTTGGAGATGATGCTGATGACATTTAACAGTGAATGTTAAAGGATGCTTTCAGGAGGTGTGGCATGTAATCGCTGTACATTAAGGTTGTGTTTGATTTCTTTGACTGTCTTTTACATGATTCACAATGTTTAGGGAGTAAAGACAATTCAATTCAGTTCACTGTAATTCCAATTCAATTCAACTCAATTCACATTCACACAGCTGTGTGACATTCACATGTGAATTCAGCATGTTGTGACTGACACAGCAGGTGCAGCAGCTCATATATGATGCAGAGAGGTCAGACTGGAAGCTGCTACACTAAAAACAAACTCACATTCAGAGGTGAAGAATGAGCACGTTTATAGGACGTTTACCAGCTCACCTCCTGCATTCAACAGCATGATGGCCTTTCAGTTAGCAAAGTGTGAACATATTCAAGTCCAGGGCACTCAGCTCTCCACTCTTCAAAGATTTAAATGCTTTTCATTGATTTGGCTGCCGCCTGCAGCCTCTTTGGGTTATTTTGCCTGACAATGATGCAGGCTCGCCAGTAGATCGCCCAATTGTGCGCCGCATGGATTGTTATTTTATTAGTAATTTTTTTGGCCTTTTTCATTTGTACTAGCTAGCTGTACATAAGCTTTCAGGTTCAGATTGGTTGAGCTCTCTGCCTGTGTGTGTGTGTGTGTGTGTGTGTGTGTGTGTGTGTGTGTGTGTGTGTGTGTGTGTGTGTGTGTGTGCGCATGCGTGCGTGCGCGTGTGTGCGTGCGCGTGCGTGCGCGTGTGTGTCTGTGCGTGCATGTGCGTGTGTGTGTGTGTGTGCGTGCGTGTGTGCGTGTGTGTGCGTGTGCGTGTGTGTGTGTGTGTGCGTGTGTGTGTGCGTGTGTGTGTGTGCGCGTGTGCGTGCGTGTGTGTGCGTGCGTGCGTGTGCATGTGTGTGTGTTTTCCAGTAGGTGGACTGTACTGTAACTCCCTCCATGTGGAGCAGACAGCACAATGCTCTAGTGAGCAGAGAGATGCACTCTGACATTACCATTCATAATTCATGTGTCATCCAAGAGCTGGGAACTGCTACGCATCACTCACAGTCTGATACACACACACACACGCACACACACACACACACATACACACACACACACACACACACACTTTTATAAAGCAATATTGCAGAAACACACACAGAGAACTCTGGAGAGCAATTCAAGTGGTCCATGTATAAGGCTATCAATGGGAACTGCCACCCTTCCACTTTACAGACACACACACACACACACACACACACACACACACACACACACACACACACACGCGCGCGCGTGCACATTAACTCATTGAATGCCATGGACGTCCTTCGACGTCCAATTAAATAGTGACGTAGAATGCCACGGACGTCCTTCGACGTCCAATGCGTTTTTTGACGGTGGGACGTCGATCAAAGCCTTCCGCAGCTCCTGTACAACTATAGTAGCTATTGGAGGTGTATAACCTATTTTACGGACTCATTAGGTGGCGACAGTGCTTGCTCGGTGCAGTCCAGATTAGAGACAGGTCCGAGAAACAGCCTAAAAGCCGTGGATCAAAGACAACCCGATGCATGCTCCCAGAGCCATTTGCTCTGTCGCGGGAGCTGACATTGGCTCCGAACAGGAGTCAATCCGCGCTCACAACTGAGCCCCTCTGTCCCTGTCTGTCTGTCTGTCTGTCTGTATAGTTTCTCCACCCGATTAGCAGACAGGAAAGCAGCCCCTGACGCCAAACCATTCAGCAATCCGGGTTGGCTCTTCCCTGCTGTAGCGCTGAGAGCCGACAGCAGCACACAAACGCAGCACTCCGAAAATATAATGGTTGCGTGAGGCTGTGTGCAGTGTGGGGAGGAGTTTACGGGGGGAGGGGGGGAGGGGGGTGGTGCACGCAGGGCATCACACAACAACTACGTCACTACATCAGAAAATATTATCTTCAGACTCAGTGAATGTGCTTGAAATGCTGCATTTCACAAAAGGCGGATTATCTCAGATAATAATTTGAAAAGCCTGAAAACGCTGAAAACAACCTATCTTCTCCGGCTCATAACTAAAGAACGGAAAATGGTATCAATAAACTTTTTTTTGCTGATGATACAATAGAGCCAGCTCGTTCTTGTGCGTGTTCGGTGTTTACATAGTAATATCACACAATATTCTGTGGGCCTCGAGAAATCACTGAAAACGCTCTGAAAACTCTGGCACTGGGAGCATCCGTTCTCCAAAAGTGGCTGGCACTGAATGAGTTAAGTAGGCACAAATACACACAAACTAATAAATGACACAGTACACATACACAGTCCTGTGTGTGTGTGTGTGTGTGTGTGTGTGTGTGTGTGTGTGTGTGTGTGTGTGTGTGTGTGTGTGTGTGTGTGTGTGTGTGTGTGTTCCCAGCAGACTGAATTCAGTGGCCGTGCATCCCCACAGGTGAGGTAATCAGCACTCCAGGCAGCTTTTAATGCTCTTAATGCTCTTAATGGAACAAACCTTTTAATGGCCAAGACAAGACGGGGGACAGACAGCACTGTGGTCTGCATCAACCTGCCATGTCTTCTCTGTCCTTCTCTTTGTCTCCCTGTTTCCCACAGGGTGTCTCCCCACAGACACCTGAGTAACCCCTCCCTCTCTGCCTCCCTGTTGGGACATACTGTACAGTACAGTAGACTAGGGCTGGGCGATATGACGATATATTTCGTCTGGACGATAGAAAATGTATTTCGTCTCATATGATGCTCTATCTTTTATATCGTTGTGTTGCAAATCACACTCTGTCCACACACGCACCAGACTCTGTGTCAACAAGCCCCTTGTGTCCCTTTATAAGTGGCACAAATCAGCCGGTGAGTAGGCTAAAGAGCAGGGAGATGTTACCTCCACTCCGTCCGCCTAGTCTACCCAGGCATTTGCGCTGTGTTAAGTCCGCATTTGATCCATATTTGCGTGTGTCCTCCTAACGTTAAACCTGGCAAAACATCTCCTCCCATCCTCTCACCATCCCAAGGAAATCCCTTGAGGGCCGACAACAAAACGTCTATCATTAGCTTTAGCTTTTAGCTTTCCCTGGGTGAGTTGTGTTGGTTAACGTTGTTCTTCTTCTACCGTTTTATTCTTCTTCTACTGAACATGTAGGTATTTTGACGTTGACTAAAGACATACCGCCGCCTAGTGGCCGCTTTTAGATATGATTCCAAATTAGTGCTTAAATCAAACACATCAATAGCAAATGCTAGTGTCCTCTTTGAAAATCGAACTGGTGGTGTGGTTCAGTTTGTGTTTCATTCTACTGCCCTGCAACTAATTATTATTATTTGTGTTGTAAAGAATAGCCATGCTTATCTGTATTCTGAATGCATGTATGCTTTGTGAGGTTTGACAACATTTTAACTAGTTTAACTGCTACATAAATAAATGGCCATGTGGTCATTTTATATAAACTATAAATTGAATTTACAGAAAATATGCTATATCGTGATATACAGTATATCGGTATCGGGATATGAAATGACCTACATCGGGATATGAGATTTTGGTCATATCGCCCAGCCCTACAGTAGACACCTCTCTGCCTCCCTGTTGGGACATACTGTACAGTACAGTAGACGGTGCCTCAGGCGTTCCATCCATCACTGCACGTATCTACTCTGCACTTGACCTGCATCCATCGTCCATCCATCTGTCGTCTCCGTCTCTCTCTCTCTGTCTCCTTCTCTTCATTGATATATACTGTAGATATAGATCTATATCTATATAGATATAGATCTACAGTATATATAGAGTTCATATATCATATGTAGTTATCCAGGTAGTCAAGTAAGAGATCACTGCAAGCTCAAACATCAGTAACTGTAAGCAGCAACTGTAAGCAAATGCGTACATGTAAGTGATCCATATACATTCCCATACTTCCAAAAGGCAACCTGAACCTCCACGTCTGAACATTTATTTTTCCAGCTGAATTCTACTGATGTCACACTGCATCACAGTGGGAGTGATGTCACACTGCATCACAGTGGGAGTGATGATGTCACACTGCATCACAGTGGGAGTGCTAATGTGTCTTCATTTATCATCTTATTTCTTCTTCCCTGTCATGTCTGCACTTACTATTATTTCCCAGCTGACTAGTGGATCTCTAGTGTCTCTATCATCTGTATTTATTGATCCATCCATTCATCACATCCATGACTCCTCTCCTCTCCTCTCTTCTCCTCTCTCCTGTTCGTCTGGTAAATAGTAAATGGTAAATGGCCTGCATTTATATAGCGCTTTACAATCAGTAGCTACATTCACCCATTCATACACCGATGGCGGCAGGCTACCACGCAGGGTGCTGGCACACCATCGGGAGCATTTTGGGGTTCAGTATCTTGCCCAAGGACACTTCGACACGCAGACTGGAGGAGGCGGGAATCGAACCACCATCTTTCATCCAAAGCAATTAGTGGACAACCCGCTCTACCTCCTGAGCTACAGCCCCAAGGGAGGGAGCGTCTGCTCCCTCCCTTCAACTCTCCTCTCCTCTCTCCTGTTCGTCTGCAGACTGCTCCTCTGGCACATTGGCAGACCTCTCCTTTCTTCTGTTGTGTCTGCAGACTGCTCCTCTGGCACACTGGCAGAGCTAAAGAGCTTTTCTTACTGAATTGAAGAGAGGGTTTAAAAGCCAGTTCCAGCCTGACTGGAGCTTTGTGTGTCCTTCCTGGTTTCCATCACTGTCCATGCTTTTCTGATATCAGACTGAACTGTCAACTCCTTATACCCCATTTCCATCTTCTAATCTGACATCGCCTCCACTCCAACCCATCTCCATGAGGGGAATCCCCCCTGACCAATGACTAGAGCCCAACGTATCGGCCTGGACCAATCACTAGAGCCCAACGTATCGGCCTGGACCAATCACTAGAGCCCAAAGTATCGGCCTGGACCAATCACTAGAGCCCAACGTATCGGCCTGGATCTAATCCACTCGGGAGAGCAAACACAAAATCATCTCCCCCTTGAATAAATGTCTTCCAAGCAGAGTGCTGTTCGGATTTCAAAGTAATTGGTGCTTTTAATCCATTTAAAACAGCCTCGATAGCATTGTCTATCTCTTCTGTGGTGGCCACCATTGTTGTTATTACTTCTCAGCGCACTTGACAACTGCTTGACAACAGGAAACAGCTTGACAATGGTGTTAGTCCCACTATTTATTGATGCTGATTGGTTAATCGTTAGACCCCCTCTGCGCTGATTGGCTAATAATTTTTTTGTCAACCGAGGATGGTTGCATGGCACGATGCCAGACCGCAAGCAGCCAAAACTCAAGCCGGTGGAGTGGGCGGATTTGAAGGTTTGGACCCATGGTTTTCCAGCTTGATAAAGAGGGAAATGTCATTGACATTTTCTAGATCAAAGCTTTTATCACGTTACGAGATATGAGCTATTTTTCTCACATCTTGTTTCATTTCAAATGATATCTGAGTTACTCCCAGTAAAGAAGAGCGCAATATCCCAGAAAAATATTGTGATATATCGTCATATTGATTTTTTTGCACAGCCGTCTGTTCAGTGACACAATAAGAATACTTTTTATTTCAGTGCGTTCAGTAAGACACTCAACACTCAGTAGTTTTGACTCGATTTGTCCACTAAGTTATTAATATAAAGTGATGTACATATTATTACACTACCTGGGTGGTGCACAAACAGCGTGTTGTATTTTCAGCTCTATTTTTAAATTTTCAGTAAATTATGTAGAGTATTGCAATATATCGCAATATGTATTGTATCGCACTGTATCGTGGTAGGTATCGTATCGTGAGGTCCTTGCCAATACCCAGACCTGATTGACAGGAGGCTTTAGATTCATTGTGGAGTGGAAACCTCTTGTGTACAGACTACAGAGAGCGGATTTGATGAACAGAAATTCTTTCATGTTTCCAGCCTGATTTGAGCGTTTTGAGCAACATTCCAAAATGCTTCTGATTCACAGTGACGGTTTTCCATTGATCCTGTTTGGAACTGAACGTTAGTGAATGAGCCTGAGAGCTTTGGCAAAACTGATTTAGAAATATATTTAATTGTGATTCACGCGTATAAACACAGTCAGAATTAAAACCGTGGGATAGAAAATGTAAAAGATGAGCAAAAAATAGCCGTTAAAGAGATGTTGGAATGTTAAGAGGCATGCAGAGGTAACACAGGTCTGGCATTTAAGACAATTGAATAGTAAGAACTGAAGGTTATCCCTGTGCTGAGAAATATGTGTGCTTACAGATAGTGTGTGTGCAGCACCTTTTATGAGGTCATTTTCAAGTAGTGCATTAGTACTTAAATTAACTGTTATGCTGTCAAAGGTGTGCATTTATCAGCTGGTTCATCGCGGCTTCAAGTGATGCTTAGCCCGAAAAACAATCCATTTTATAACTACCAGCACACCCCTCCATATCTCCCTCTCCCTCTCCCTCTCTCCCCCTCTCTCTCTCTGTTTTGTCTGCTTAATTCCTCAGCAGAATAGCTTGCCTCCTGGCTCTCTGTGAATCTATCAGCACTATCTGGCCATCCTTCCATTCATCCCTGTCTCAATCTCCCCATTCCTTTCAAAGTTGCATTGCCATCAATCCCATTTACTCCAAGTGCATTTGACACTCATCTGTCCCCAATACAGAGTAAACAGACACTGTGGGCAATGAGGAAGAAGCAGTTAAAGGTAATAATCTGAGAACCACAATGGTGTATCTGTTTTTCTGCTGTTATTCCCCAGCCTTGCTCCAGGGGTTTCAGTGAATGACACCTACACCTCTCTCCATCCCCTCCATCTCTCTCTCCTCCTCTCTCCTCCTCCCTCGTGTGTTTTACGGCGTCCTCGCTCCCTCGCCGACCTCCCCCGCGCCTCCATCGCCGGCGTGAGGGAGGCATCATCCCGGCGTCTCGAGACAGACTTCCTGTTGGCGTTACTGAGCCGTGAAATTACCTCTGTACCCCCCACGGCCCTCTAAGAGACGTACACATCTGTCCACGAATTAAACACAAATATTTGAGTGTGAGGAAAGGAGGCGTGAGAGCGTCTGCTTGTGTGGAAGCATGTCGTGTCGTTGGTGTCTCCTCTGAGATGAACATCTGCTGGAAGATTAAATGCTAATATTTGGGTGGGGAGGAGAAGATGCAGGAGGGACCGCACCCCAAAATGTGTATAAATCAGGTATTGTGATTTTCTAAAGTACAACTGGGGGGAAAATGGGAGAAAATTCTGAAAAAAGGTAAAGAGAAAAAAGATGTTTACCGACCCATAGCACAAAATGACCATAATATATCTGCAGGGTTTGTTGATTACATTAATAGCAATAATGATATTTTTGACAGATATTTTTTACTGAGATTTCTGACTTTCAAAACTCACTTTCTGTCCCGTTTAGAGCAAAAACTCCCACTCAATGGAAATTTCAAATCCATCCTAAACCAACACATTTTGGCTAAAAAGCCAATACTAGAAGAATACTAGAAGAACTAGAAATGATATTTCTAGTTCTTCTAGTATTCTGCATGGTGATATATGAGCTCGTTTCAGTTGGATCTCTGTTCTAATTAGCTCGTTGACTCCTCTCTAGTTTGAACATGTGACAGGCCAGCATCATCTGTGGCAGACCTGCGATGGAGCTGCAGTTTGTACTGGTCACCACAGAGATCAATAAAGGCATTGATTACTTAAAGCCCCTTTAATGATTGGAGAGTATTGGCAGATGCCCCACAGTGAAACAGCCAGCCAAGATCAAGTTGCAAAAAAAAAATGCAATAAAATATTATTATTGCCCAAATCATTCAGACTAATAACTGTGATTCATGATCGGCAATCACATCTAGCATTTAATAATCTACAATACACAATACAAGGGTAATCATCCGTACATATGAGAGTATTAAATTAGACATATGCCCCCTCTGGGCCCATGAGATAAGTGCTTAAACTATTAAATTAGAAGTTAATGTAGCCTACTGATACAATCAAAATGTCAAACTGTATAAAAATGAAACTCAAACATTTGGTGTGTGGGAGTTCATCATACATGAACATGAACATGAAAAGATCAAAGACACTGCATGTATACAGCACACTACATACACACACACACACACATTGTGTATACATACACATCAAGCTCCCCCCTCTTACATACACACACACACACACACGCGCGCACGCGCGCGCGCTGCGCTCGCGCACACACACACACACACACACACACAACCCTCCGTCCCTTATAAAACACCAGTGAGTTACAGTAATGCACAGGGAATTAGAGCGTTGCTGTAATTTATACTTCACATATCCACATTCCTGTACTAATGTCTCTTATTCTAATATTCTGTTTGTTTTGCAGCACTTCTTCATATTCATAGTGAGCACAGCAGCTACTGCACATCATGATAGAAATGGAGTAGCAGTGATCTATTATGCTTTGGTATGTCCTTGTACTGTTCTCTGTGTGTGTGTGTGTGTGTGTGTGTGTGTGTGTGTGTGTGTGTGTGTGTGTGTGTGTGTGTGTGTGTGTGTGTGTGTGTGTGTGTGTGTGTGTGTGTGTGTGTGTGTGTGTGTGTGTGCGCGCCTATATGATTTGACTTTCCCAAAGGATTCTGGGCTCTATACGCTGTGGGTGCGTATCAAATTAATGTGTGTACCTGTCATACGAACAAGTACAAGCACACAACTGTGTGTGTGTGTGTGTGTGTGTGTGTGTGTGTGTGTGTGTGTGTGTGTGTGTGTGTGTGTGTGTGTGTGTGTGTGTGTGTGTGAGATGTGTGTAACCTGTGTGTGTCCCAGTGGTACCAGTGAAACTCCCATCGACCCAGAAACACTGCAGGCAACATTCCCTTTGTCTTCCCCCTGACTTTCCTCTCTCTCTCTCCCCCCCTCTCTCTCTCTCTCTGTCCTCTCTCTCTCCCATCTCTCTCTCTCTCTCTCTCTCTCCTCTCTCTCTCTCTCTCTCTCCCTCTCTCCCATCTCTCTCTCTCTCTCTCTCTCTCCTTCTTTATCTCTCTCTCTTCATGATGTTTCTTTCTTGGATTTCCCCCCCCTTTTATTTCAGTTTGTGTTCTATCTCTCCACAGCCTGGTCGCCAGAATAAAACGTTGGCATTGTACCTTTCTGGAGGGATATGCACAGTATCAACATTTCTGAACCAACCATACGTTACGTTGCATCATCACGTTTCTAGATACTAGGGCTGCACAATATATCGTTTCAGCATCGTCATCGCAATGTGGCACATGCGCAATAGTCACATCGCAGAGCGTGCAATTTCAAGTAAGGCAAATTAACTCATAACATACAGTAATGCACGCCCTCTCTGTGACGTTCTAAGCTCTTTTCCTACTAACTATAGTACCTTTACTCACTTAGGATCCTGCAACTCACCCTGTCTGTGGCTAAAAACACACTCCCTTCCTACTACGTCAACCGTGCACGTTACCCACTAGGCCATCTTCTTAAACAGGCAT